>NW_024067784.1:300000-470000 GCF_009389715.1 Phoenix dactylifera | reverse complement strand
TTGTTCAATTCATGCTTTGATGTCGAATGTCCTTCTGTGCATATTTTCATGATTATTTTCGTTTAATGACTAGGAGGCCTACTAGTTTATTATTCGTTGCAATCTACTGCTAGGTTAGATATCAAATCCGTAATTGTTTGATTCCTCTAATCTGTGAAGCAACTAAGATCTAATAATTTGCTGCATTAGAAATTTTCAGATCTTAGGAAGAATACTCGGCTAAATCAAATGCAACCGCTTGTGTTTGTGTTGTTTAGTTTCATCGATCTCTCTAATTCTTAAGGCTGCTACTAGATTAAACCTTTAGCGCTTGTCTTGGGTTGTTTAGTAGTTAGGGTTAATTAGATCGCTTGTTTTTAATTAACTACAACTAAGAAGAGATAGAAAAATATTTCTATCGGTGGACATTCAAAGTGCAAATTGATATCTTTGCATCAATGATCAGTTGTAAAATTCCGATGGTGGATGTTGACTTAGACCAAGATTTGTTCTTTTGATTGATTTCAATACTTAAATCTGAATTCTTCTTTAGTTGTTTTATTATTTTCATTATACTCAAACCCCCCCCTCCGTCCTTGTTCAAGTTGCATAAAACTAGGCTAGATACTCTCCGTGGGAACGATCCTTACTCGCACTACTACATATATATTTTTAGAAGTATAGGTTTTATTTTTGGTTGCCTACGACAGCACACCATTGATCAAATGGCTGATTGATGATTAAGAATCATTCAGGGATAATTTGGTCAATTCGATTGACAAATTATCCTAAGCAAAAGTTGCATTAAAATAATTATTGAATTATTGAAGCATTAATTAGCAATTAGATTGCTAATAAACTCAATTTGATTGAGTAATTGGGTTTAGGTTGAGCCAAATTGAATAGGATTCAATTTGGGCTGCATTAGGATTTGACCTAATTGGATTGGGTTCAACCCAAGTAGATTGAGCTTGACCAAATTGATGGAACTTGACCCAATTAGATTGGGCTTGATCCAAATCAATTAGAAGACCTTATTTGATGAGGATTATGAGTCCAAATAATCAGAATTGGATAAGGAGAAGAATCCCTAAATTTTAGGAACCCATCCTTATCTTCTTGGAGAAGAATGATATCTTGATTTATTCCCAATATTTTCCATGCCTTTCCTCCTTATTTTTGGCCAAAAATTGGCATGAGAAGAGAGGAGACGTGGGGCTATATTTCCTATAAAAATGGCACCTTAAATCTTCCTAGAAAGATTTAGATGAATTTCCTAATTTGTAGGGAATGCATGGTGCATGAAATAGGGTGGTCTGCGACTGAACTTTGGATGCATGAACTCCTATCTTTTAGATATCCAAAATGCATAAAATTTGGATATGTTTATCTCCTCTTAGCTGTCAAACCACTAGAATTTTTTGGGGATTTTATCGGCTAAATTAGGTGTGAGGTGTGGGGTGGTCTTTTGGTTATAAATGACCCCCATGCCTTGGGTACAAATATATAATATTTAGATGTTTCAAAAAATTCTTAAAAAAATTCTCTGAGGGCCTCCATCCCTTCTTCTCCTTCTTCCTCACGTCCATCCTCCATATCCTTGAAGAACAATCAAAGGTTGAGTGTTTAGAAGGAGACAGCTTCAGCCATTGCAACATTCCTACGCGAGCGAGCACTCCCGCAGAAGACGATCTACCTAGGGCTTTGTTGCCCAGATAGACAACCCAAGAGGGGGGGTGAATTGGGTTTTAAAATAATTTAGCTATTTAAAACGTTTGTGGATGACTAATTAATGCTTTAGCGTGATGATTGATTCGTTTATATGTGCTGTGAATGAAATGAGAGAAATAGAGAGAGACAATCAATCACAAACACAATGTTTTATAGTGGTTCGGAGCTAACCCTTGCTCCTACGTCTACTCCCCAAGTCTCACTTGGGAATTCACTATAATCCCTTGGATTACAGCCGGTTGTTTTACAAGCTCACAACCAAACTTGTTGTTTTACGAGCTCACAACGAACTCGGTCGGTTTTCCCTGGCTCACCGACTAGAACCACCCCGATTGTTTTCCCGGGATCACAATCGAACCCTTACACACGTTGGTTTTACACTCGGCTCACCAACCAACCTCTATACCCTTGATTCAATCCCCCGATTGAACCAAGCAAAGACAAGATGTAAATAAAAGGGACAAACAGAAAACAAAGCTTCTCAAAAGCAGATAAATAACAATATAAACTGAAGAGAGGTTAGAAGCCCTCAAACACGTTTGAGTTGGAGTTGAGTAGGGCTTCTTGAGCTTCGGGTCTCCTCTTGAATGTCTGGTCGACTTGAATGCAGGAGGAGGCTTCTTTAAATACTGGAAAGAGGAAGTTGGATGGAGTTAATGCCGCTCTTCCCTCTTTTCGTTGAAAACTAACTTGCAGAGAATGAAAGCTTGATCTCTTTGAATGGAATGGTGCTTCTCTGCCTTGCTACAGTCCTCTGTGGCTATTTAAACCATCCCCCACGGAAACTAGCCATTAGACACCTTTTTCTGCCCGTTCTGCACACTCTGCACAACCTGACAATATGTCCGTTGGGGGGTCGGAGTCGACTCGCGCGATCAGGAGTCGACTCGGCTGTAGCGGGAGTCGACTCATGCTTTTCTGGAGTCGACTCGGCAACTGTTCCGGATTTGAATTAAAGTGGCCTCTTCGACTGGGAGTCGACTCGTCTTGACCCGGAGTCGACTCGCCAACTTCTGGAGCTGACTTGACATTTTCGGAGTCGGCTCATCTCATGAAATCCACGGAGCCAATTTTCAACTTGGCCCACTCGAGTTGACTCGATAATCCTGGGAGTCGACTCGGCGCTCAGAGCCCGAACTCCCGATCTTCTGTCTTTTGGCTCGTCCAGTCTTGGAGTCGACTCGAACTTCTCTGGAGTCGACTCGGCTCTCAGTTTTCGAAATATGGCCTTCTGCCTTTTTGGTGTCGCGCTGTCTCGGAGTCGACTCGTGTATTGCGGGAGTCGACTCGAATCTCAGAGTCCGAAAACTCCTCTCTGACTTTTTCTTTGTGTACCACTGAGAGTCGACTCTCGCTTTCTTTGGAGTCGACCTGCCAACCATCGGAGTCGACTCGCGTTCCACAGGAGTCGACTCGAATCTCAGGGTCGAAATAACGCTCTCTGACTTTTCTGTCTGTAGCTTCTTGGAGTCGACTCATATTACTCCGGAGTCGACTCGGTAAGCATCGGAGTCGACTCGCGCACTTCAGGAGTCGACTCGCTGACAGGTTTTAAGTTGATGCTTTCTGTTCGTCTGTCTGTTCTCAGTCGGAGTCGACTCGTACTGGTCTGGAGTCGACTCGAGCCCGTGCCAGTGATTCTGATACGCTTGGAGTCGACTCGTAATATCCTGGAGTCGACTCGAGTCTCAGACTTTGGTTCAAACTGACTTCATACCTTATCCAAAATATCTTGAACCAAGTCTAGAAACACTTAGACACGATTTTCACTGAAACACTTAATTGAATTCATTAGTAAACATAAGATATACTCAAATGCTTTGAGCTCATCAAAATCAAATAGGGGTTTTAATCAATCACTCCACAATCTCCCCCTTTTTGATGATGACAAAACTTTGAGTATATGTAAAGTGAATTGCTCAATAAACAAGGAGATAAAATCCATAAATGAATTCAAATGTCTGGTAATTTAATATATCCAAGCTTGAAAGGTGTGAAGCAATAAATTTTGGAGTTAAAGCTCCCCCTTTCATTTGGAATTATATAAGCCTTTATATCATGCAATCAATTGTTTGGCTTATATGTATTTAATGAATTAGTTTTCTTAAAAATTCAAATTCTCCCCCTCAACATATACATTCTACTTATGATTTGATTCTCTGAATTTTCTTTTAATGTATTGAATTTTTTGACTTTAAATTTTTGGTTTTTAGAGGAAAAATCTGTCAATTTGTTCTTGAGTTGGATTCAACTAATCTCCGAATATCCCTTGAATAGATTCTGGAGATTACTCCATTAGGAGCCCCAACAGAGAGATAATGAGCCTCGAGGTACCAAATCCACTAAGAACAAATTATGTTTTAATTTTCATTTTGATTCCTTTTATGTTGATTCCATTTACATATCTATTAAATATTTCTCCCTCTTTTTGTCATCGTATCAAAAAGGAGGTAATCAGAACACACAATCAATCATAGATCAAATGGCACAGAATTGCAGAAAATATGGCTACTCATTGTATTGATTTGTATGTAAATACATTTGAGAATACAATAAGTAAAGCAAAACAATACATGTCAACACAAAAACAGCTAAGGTCTCCTCGAGGATGTATCTCCTCCTCTCGAGGATGTGTCTCCACCTCTCGAGGATGTGGCTCCTCGAGGCATGCGCTCAGCGAGTGCTTGGACCGCATTGGTGACGTGCTCTAGCTGTCGGATGATGGCCGAGGTGGCCCTGCTATGCATCGTGTCGAGCTCGGTCACCGACTTCTGAAGTGCGTCCAGCTTGTCGATGAGCACATTCGACAAGCGCTCGGCCCCCTGAGTAGTGGTGCTCATGTCCTTCCGGATGTCATCGCGCATCTTCCGAGTGATACCCGTGACCTCACTCATGCTGGAGAACTGAGCCTGGATCAAGCTCCGGACATTGTAGATCTCTTCCCGTACATGGGCCGTCATGTCAGTCACGGCAGTCAAGGAAGGGACCAACTCGGAAGATGTGGGTGCAGGAGTGGGAGCAGGCACTGAACCTCGGAGCTCCCGAAGTAGATCATCCCGCAGGTCTCTGACAATCTCCTGCCGCAACTCCAGGAGCTGCTCAGGAGCGATCCGGACCTCCATGGGTGGTGGAGCTGAGGAGGAGGGTCCGGCTGAGGTGGTAGGAGCAGAAGTGGAGGGAAAGTCAGGATAGTCAGAATCTGGCTCAGGACTAGGGGAATGTCTGGTGGTATGTGTGGAGGTGGAAGACTTCCTAACCCAGGTCTCCTCTACCTTCCGAAACCCCATCCTGTGTAGGGTCCCCGGACGCATGCGATCTGTCCATCGCAATGCGCGAGAGGGTTCCCCCTCTGGAATAGGAATCTCGTACTCCCTAAACAAAAGAGTGAACAACATACCGTAGGGAAGGGTGAGCCTAGGTCTATCTAGTGGCTCACATAGATACCTATAAATGAGTTTAGGAAAGTTGATTGGGGTGTCCTGAAGAATATAAAACATAAGGGCGAGGTCCCTCTCAGAAACAAAATCGAAGCGGCCAGTCTTCGGAAAGATGGACCTAGACAAGATGCTCAGGAGGATCCGCACCTCAACAGGAAGTGAGCTAGCGGACACCTCATCTAAGGGGGACTGAGGTGGGTATCCTAGAATGGCCGTAAGGGCCTCAGTCCTATCCTCGGGATGTGTGGGAGCCACCCCTACTTGTGGAAGGTGGAGGATGTGGGCAATGATATCCTCCAAAATGAACAAAGGGACACCGGCTACCGTGCCCTCTATACCCCCATCTCCCCGATGGACGGTACCGTAAAATTCTCTAACTAATCCAGGGTATGTGGGGAGATCTAACGTAAGGAAATACTCTACGCCCTGGACACGCAATCTCTCACCTATGGTGAAGCCCTTCCGGGAGAGATAGTCGAAATCGATGTATCTCCCGGTGGAGACCGCCTTCCCGGCGCACAGCCTCGCGGGAACCGCCCTCGGCGGGGAACGAGCCGGAGGTTGTGGCCTCACAGGGTCGTTCCGAGCCTTGGAACGCCGCTCGGCACCGGTCGCGGAATGGGGCCTCTTCCGGCTTGAGACAACGGATTTGCGAGGCATGGTTGACCTAGAATGGGATGAAAACCTAATGGGCGATGAAAAATCGACGGGAAAAGGACCTAGGGGCGGCCGGAGACGATCTACGAGTCGACTCTAGGGTTTTGAACAGTGGCGGCGGTGAAAAGAAATGTTTTCTAAGCGATGAAGTTAGGGTTAAAAAGTCGGATCCCGACTGCGAGTCGACTCCACTGAGTCGCGAGTCGACTCGACCTCGAGTCGACTCCAAAATATGCGCGAGTCGACTCTCCTTATGCGCCTGTTGACCTCGAGTCGACTCCCGACTGTATGCGAGTCGACTCCCCCTTACGAGCCGACTCTGAAACTTGCTCGAGTCATCTCGAACTCTGGCACGCACCTAAAAATCATGCTATGTTCGTGCCGAATGAGGAAAAATCACTAAATTATGATCTGATTTGATGATCATTGAAACGAAACTCTATATTAATCACAATCTAATCATCAAAATCAATGAATCTAGTGGATAATACCACTAGGATGGATCAATCACTCCTAATCCCCTCCTAAGCACACTAAATCTCTCTTCACTTAGGGGTTTTGTAAAAATGTCAGCTAATTGATCATTAGTGCAAACAAATTGTAGTGTCACATCACCATTCAGTACATGATCTCTTATGAAGTGATGTCTTATCTCAATATGTTTAGTTCTTGAATGCTGAATTGGATTTTTAGTTAGATTAATGGCACTTGTATTATCACAATTAATGGGTATTTTATCTTGTTTAATGCCATAATCTTCTAGTTGTTGTTTGATCCATAAGATTTGAGCACAACAACTCCCGGCTGCAACATATTCAGCTTCAGCAGTAGATAATGCAACCGAGTTTTGTTTCTTGCTAAACCATGAGATTAGGTTTTCTCCTAGGAATTGACATGACCCGCTGGTGCTTTTTCTATCAAGTTTACATCCAGCAAAGTCTGAATCTGTATATCCTATTAAGTTCAGACTAGATTCTTTAGAATACCATAAACCTATGTTCTTAGTTCCTATTAGGTATTTAAAGATTCTCTTAACTGCAATTAGATGTGATTCCTTAGGATTAGACTGATATCTTGCACACATGCAAACACTAAACATGATATCAGGCCTACTTGCAGTAAGATACAATAAAGATCCTATCATACCTCTATATAGTTTCTGATCTACAGATTTACCTGATTCATCTTGGTCTAATTTACATGATGAGCTCATGGGGGTGCTGATTGACTTGTTTCCCTCCATATCAAACTTCTTGAGCATCTCCTTGATATATTTGGCTTGATTGATGAAGATGCCTCCTTCGGACTGTTTGATTTGAAGCCCGAGGAAGTAGTTCAGCTCTTCCATCATGCTCATCTCAAATTCACTCTGCATCAAATCAGCAAATTCTTCGCAGAGGCGATTGTTAGTAGCACCGAAAATGATATCATCAACATAAATCTGCACTAACAACATATCTTTGTTTTGCTTTTTCAGAAATAGTGTTGTATCTACATTACCCCTAGAGAACTCATGTTCTAATAGGAATTTGCTAAGCCTTTCATACCATGCTCTAGGTGCTTGTTTCAAGCCATAAAGTGCTTTGTTCAATTTATATACGTGATTAGGGTATTGATGATTTCCAAAACCAGGAGGTTGTTCTACATATACCTCCTCATTGATATACCCATTTAAAAATGCACTTTTTACATCCATCTGAAATAGTTTGAAGTCCTTAGAGCATGCATATGCTAATAATAATCTAATAGCTTCAAGTCTAGCTACAGGAGCAAAGGTTTCATCAAAATCTATACCTTCTTCTTGATTATAACCTTTTGCTACTAGTCTAGCCTTATTCCTTATAACTATTCCATTTTCATCAAGTTTATTTTTATAAATCCACTTGGTACCTATAATTGGATATTCAGATGGTCTTTCAACTAGATTCCATACTTTGTTTCTAGTAAATTGGTTTAATTCTTCTTGCATTGCATTTATCCAATTTACATCATTTTCGGCTTCTTCTATGTGTTTGGGCTCAAAATGTGAAACAAAGGCTAGATGATTATTTAAGTTCCTAAGGGATGCTCTAGTCCTAACAGGTTGTGATGGATCATCTAGAATTAATTCCTTAGGATGTCCGTGAGCATACCTCCAAGCCTTAGTTAGCCCATGATCTACTATAGTCTCTTGGCTTGATGATGCATCTTTAATTAATTTTTGATTGTTATCTTGTAATGTCATCTCATCTATCTTTTCTTCAAGAATTTCAGCATCATCATCAAAATTAACTCTCTTGCTAGAAGAAATGTCACTAGAATCATCAAATACAACATATATAGATTCTTCTATAACTAAGGTTCTTTTATTAAAGACCCTATAGGCTTTGCTAGTTGTAGAATATCCTAAGAATATGCCCTCATCAGATTTAGAATCAAATTTACCTAGATTATTTTTCCCATTATTATGAACAAAACACCTACATCCAAAAATATGAAAGTAATTTACCTTTGGTTTTCTGTTTTTCCAAAGTTCATAAGGTGTTTTCTTTATAATGGGTCTCAATAAAACTCTATTTAATATATGACAAGAAGTATTAATGGCTTCTCCCCAAAAGTACTTAGGGAGGTTACCTTCACATAACATAGTTCTAGCCATTTCTTCTAGAGTTCTATTTTTCCTCTCCACAACTCCATTTTGTTGTGGTGTCCTAGGTGCAGAAAAATTGTGTGTTATTCCCTTTTTACTATAAAACTCATCAAATAAATGATTTTCAAATTCGGTACCATGGTCACTTCTAATAGCTATTACTGAGGTATCTCTAGCATTGGTTACTTCTTTATGGAATTTCTTGAAAACAGAAAATGCTTGATCCTTATGAGCTAAGAACATGACCCATGTGTATCTAGAATAATCATCTACAATAACTAGACCATATTTATTTTCACCTAGGCTTGTTGTTCTAGTTGGTCCGAATAGGTCCATGTGTAATAATTCTAGAGGTCTAGAAGTAGAGACACATTTTATGGATTTAAAGGAGTTCCTAGATTGCTTGCCATATTGACAAGCTTCACATATTTTATTCTTTTCAAATCTTAGTTTTGGCAAACCTATCACGGAATCTCTTTTAACTAATTTAGATATTGTGTCCATGCTTGCATGACCTAACTTACGGTGCCATAGCCAACTAGCATCATTGTCCTTAGTTTCATTAACAACTAAGCATGGGTTGTGTTTGGCAAGATCCTCAAGATCTACAACATACACATTTCCACGTCTTATTTCTTTAAAAACTAAACTATTGTCATTTGGGTTTGTTACGATGCATAGTGATGGTTTAAACATAACATCATAACCTTTATCACATAATTGACTAATGCTTAATAAATTATGCTTAAGACCGTCAACATACCTAACATTATCAATAAAAGTAGAAGGGGTAATTTGTACTTTACCTATGCCAATGATGTGACCTTGGTTGTTGTCTCCAAAAGTCACAGCATCTCCCTTCTTAGCTTCAAGGGTGAAGAATTGATCCTTGTCACCCGTCATGTGTCTTGAGCAGCCACTATCCAAGTACCAGCAATTTTTGTTGACCTTGGCTGCAAGACACTCCTACACAAGTAGATCATATAATCTTAGTGTTGCTGGTGGTCCAAACCGAGAACGATTGGCACAGCGGCGTGAACGGGGTTCCGTTTGGGTTGCCTTGGTTGGTGTTGATTGCGCTCCACTTTCCATCGGGAAACCTGCAAGCAAGCCTCGCACCACCACTGGGGTAGTGGGGGCCCTCCGACGATCAAGTCAGAGGAGATTGGAGGAGAAGGAAAGATAATAGTAGCAAGTAGGAGAATGCTCTGGAAGTTCTTGCTTACCCCCCCTTCTTCCCCCAGCCGCATATATACCAGGCTGGGGGGTCTTTCAGGGGGGTTCGTCATCGTGGGGCACGATGGAGCTGCCACTGACACGGCCGTTACAGGGCGTCGTGGGGCAGCGCTGGGTACGGCCGTGACAGGGCGTAGTGGAGCTCCGCCTTGTACGGCTGTTACAGGGGATCGTGGAGCAGCGCCAGATACAACCGTTGCAGGGAGTAGTGGAGCAGGAGGCTGCGGCGTGCCTCTGGGGAATAGCCTGTCGTTGTCGAGAGATGTCCGACTCGGGGTCGGGCTGCGGAGGCGAAGATGTCCGACTCGGGGTCGGATTGCTGGATCAAGGGGCAGCCGACTCGGGGTCGGGCTGCGGAGCCGAAGATGTCCGACTCGGGGTCGGATTGCTGGATCAAGGGGCTGCCGTAGTCTTCCTGGGCGCGCGTGCCGGTCACGTGGGGCATGGTGGCTAAGTTCTCCGTAACAGTAGCCCCCCACTTCCGAGCCTAGAACCAGAAGGGGAACGGGTGAAGGGAGTGATGCTTCGTGATTGCCGCCATCCCTCGGAGAGGCGCGCGCGCTTCGAGCTCCCCGCCTTCTTTATGGCGTATGGCGGTTGTTGCTGACCTGGCAGTCTGAGGATTTCGGCGGACATCCCTCCTTAATGGCGTCGATTCGCCTTTGGGGCGCGAGCGACCCTTCGGCAGCCAGGCGTCCTCTGGCGTCACCGAGGCGTCACCCACCTTTCCGCCTATTTAACCGGGGGCCCTCCTCCGTCCGCCTTTCTCTTTACAGACATCTTCGAGTTTCTCCTTTGCGCTGTCGTCATTGCCGTCGGACTGTTCGCTTGCTCCTCCTTTGACGCTCTCGGAGCCGTTCTTCCTTCTCTTCCGGTGAGTTGCCCCATTCTTCAATTTAAGGCTCTCCATACTTTCTCCTTTTGTATTAGGGTACTCCAGTCGTTCCGGTCCTTTCCTCCTTCTTGACCCCGTCCTGACCGTAAATTCACTGGCCATTAGGGATGGGCGAAGTGAGAGCAGACCGCATTAAGTCGGAGCTGGTCGCTGAAGACCTAGATAGGTTCGTGGCTCGATACCACCTTCCCGAGGCCTGCAATGTTACGCTCCCGGGGCCTGAGGAGAGGATGTCCCATCCTCCTCCAGGGAAGGTCGCCATCAATGAGGGCATTCTTCAGGCCGGGTTTCGCTTTCCCCCCTCGAACTTAGTTGTGCAGGTGCTTCGGGGTTTAAGAGTGGCGCCGACGCAACTGGTGCCGAACTCATGGCGCACCCTGACGGCCTTCCAGGTTCTCTGCCGCATGCACGAGGTTCCCGCCACCCTGAATGTCTTTTGGGAATGCTACGGCCTGAGCGGCCACCCCCAGGACAAAGGGTGGTGGTGCTTTGCGGCGCGGCGAGGGTGCGGCCTCGTCAAGGAGGCTCCTTCCTCCATTCACGGCTGGAAGGAGCGTTTCTTTTTCATTGACGTAGATCCCTCTTGGGGAATCAGGGCAACCTAGGAGACGCCGATGAAGTCCCCGATTGGCCTATCGAGGTTGTCGAGGGAGGAATCCGATGGCGTCGCCGTCTTGAAGGGGTTGGTTGCCGAGGGCCGGCTCCCCCCGGTGGCTTGCCTTATTTCCGAGGATACCTTGGTGAACGTTGGTCTGAGCTCGGTCCCCACTGACCGTGAGCCCGCCACCATTTCTTTTTTAGCTCTTTTCTCCTCTTTCATCTCGTTCTTTCCTTCAGTTTCTCAACCTCCGACCACCTCGTCCTTTTTGCAGAGATCGACGACGTCATGCGGTCGGACAAGGCAACGGCTGTTGGTAGGACGTCCCTACTGGAAGCAGTCCGGAGGAAGAAACGAGCTCCTCCGAGCGGGGCCCCACCGGCGAAGAAGTCCCGCCGGCAGGCGACTCCGACGCCGACAGACGGGTCCGGACCCACCGATCAGGGGGACGCCGCGGGCGCGGACCGGGAGTTGACGCTGTATCAGCCCTCCGATGCCGAGACTACCGTTTCTCCGGAGGCATCACCCGGGCGCGGCCGAGATGGACGGGTCGGACGTGATCGGTCCCCAGCCCAGCCTTTGACTCGGTCGGCTCCGGATGATACGAGGAGGGACACGCCGAGGCCCCGGCCGAGCGGGACCCTGTCAATTCCAGGGGCGGTCCCCGCCCCGAGCATGGTCAGCATGACTCTTCCCCAAGCGATGGGTAAGGGTAAGGCTGCAGAACCACCGTCCGACTCCGGAGAGAAGTCGGGGTCGGCCTTCACTTTCGCCGGCGCCCGAAACCTCATCGAGACGGTACTGCTGGAGAAGGACCGCAGGCAGGTCCGGGAGATGAGGGTCCCTGACGTTGGGGCTGCCAGCTGCGTCTGTCTCATGTCGGTGAGTGTTCTTTCAGTCGCTTTCATCATTTATAGGCTCTGTTGATCCCCGCCTGACGCCCTCGTTTTTCCTATCTCTTAGCTCGCCCAGTACATGATCCGCCTGGAGGAGTGCTACGAGGAACAGGCGAGGCTTCTGGCGAGGGCCGAGAGCCAACTGAAGGCAGTAGAGGAGGGAGGTCAGGCTGCGGCGGGGAGGACGACCAGGGACCTCGAGATGAGGCTCCGGGTGGCCGAAGAGCGGGCACTCGGCTTCGTCACCCTCGAGAAGCAACTGTTGGAGGCTCAGGAGCAACTCAAGGTTGCCTCGGGTCTCGAGGGCGAGATCAAGAAGGCGGAGGAGCGGGCCGAGAAGCAGTCCCGGAAGGCTGCCGACTACCGGGAGAGGTGGGAGAAGGCCCAGCGGTCAGCCGACAACGCCCGCAACCGAACCCGGTCTCTTGAAGCCAAGCTGGGCGAATTGGAGTCGGCCTTGGAGAAGTCCCGCGCGAGCGACCAGGAGCTTCATTCGCGCTTGGAGGAGGCTGAGGCTGCTCGCATTGCTGCCGAGGCGAAGCACAAGGAGGCTCAGGCTGATCTGCTGAGGGTCTCCTCCGAGGCGGACGACCGGATTGTGGCGAAGGTCTTGGAGGCGAAGGCTCAGATTATGGAGCGGGCAGAGGCGGCGCTGGCCGAGAAGAGTGCGGAGATCGGGCGTCAGGCGGTACAGGCTTATCGTCAGTCCGCCGAGTTCACCCGTGATATGTCGGAGGCGGTACAGGCCTATCGTCAGTCTGACGAGTTCGTCCGTGACATGTCGGACGCGGGGTCCGACTCCTTTGTCTTAGGCATCGAGGAAGGCCTGGCAAGGGTGTCGGCTAAGTACCCCGAAATTGACCTGAGTGGGATCTCCCTTCTCGACTCCCCTCCGGCGCCATTGCCTGCTGCTTCTCCAACCGTCTCCCTACCCCCTGCGGACGTGGCCGGCGTTCCCGACCCGGGGGTTCCTCCAAGCTGACCTTCTGTATTTTCGTTCTTTTCTTTGTGTGTTGGCGTTTTGCCAAGTTGTATGGGTCTCGGCCCTGAAACAATGAAAGTTAATGCAAATAGAGTTTCTTCATTTCACTTTCGTCCTTCTTCTTTTTAACTCTTGGTAGCGTCTCGCTGACTCCCGACTCTTGAAATTCTTCTGGCGCTAGGCCAGGTATCCGAGGGTTAGGCCTCAGGGAATTCTTCCGGCGCTAGGCCAGGCATCCGAGGGTTAGGCCTCAGGGAATTCTTCCGGCGCTAAGCCAGGCATCCGAGGGTTTGGCCTCAGGAACTTCTTCCGGCGCTAAGCCAGGCATCCGAGGGTTAGGCCTCAGGAACTTCTTCCGGCGCTAAGCCAGGCATCCGAGGGTTAGGCCTCAGGAACTTCTTCCGGCGCTAAGCCAGGCATCCGAGGGTTAGGCCTCAGGAACTTCTTCCGGCGCTAAGCCAGGCATCCGAGGGTTAGGCCTCAGGAACTTCTTCCGGCGCTAAGCCAGGCATCCGAGGGTTAGGCCTCAGGAACTTCTTCCGGCTCTAAGCCAGTCATCCGAGGGTTAGGCCTCAGGAACTTCTTCCGGCGCTAAGCCAGGCATCCGAGGGTTAGGCCTCAGGAACTTCTTCCGGCGCTAAGCCAGGCATCCGAGGGTTAGGCCTCAGGAAATTCTTCCGGCGCTAGGCCAGGCATCCGAGGGTTAGGCCTCAGGAACTTCTTCCGGCGCTAAGCCAGGCATCCGAGGGTTAGGCCTCAGGAACTTCTTCCGGCGCTAAGCCAGGCATCCGAGGGTTAGGCCTCAGGAACTTCTTCCGGCGCTAAGCCAGGCATCCGAGGGTTAGGCCTCAGGAACTTCTTCCGGCGCTAAGCCAGGCATCCGAGAGTTTGGCCTCAGGAACTTCTTCCGGCGCTAAGCCAGGCATCCGAGGGTTAGGCCTCAGGAAATTTCGCTTGTTGGTCGGCCAAGGCTGGCGCAAGCCGAGGCGACCGGTCGGGGCTTCAGGCTAGTCTGCTCCCGGGATGATCATCGGGTTAGCCTGGCATCCGAGGGCCGAGCCTCGGGAGATTCCGCTCGTTGGTCGGCCAAGGCTGGCGCAAGCCGAGGCGACCGATCGGGGCTTCAGGCTAGTCTGCTCCCGGGATGACCATCGGGTTAGCCTGGCATCCGAGGGCCGAGCCTCGGGAAATTCCGCTCGTTGGTCGGCCAAGACTGGCGCAAGCCGAGGCGACCGGTCGGGGCTTCAGGCTAGTCTGCTCCCGGGATGATCATCGGGTTAGCCTGGCATCCGAGGGTTGTCAGGCCTCAGGAAATTCCGCTCGTTGGTCGGCCAAGGCTGGCGCAAGCCGAGGCGACCGGTCGGGGCTTCAGGCTAGTCTGCTCCCGGGATGATCATCGGGTTAGCCTGGCATCCGAGGGCCGAGCCTCGGGAAATTCCGCTCGTTGGTCGGCCAAGGCTGGCGCAAGCCGAGGCGACCGGTCGGGGCTTCAGGCTAGTCTGCTCCCGGGATGATCATCGGGTTAGCCTGGCATCCGAGGGCCGAGCCTCGGAAAATTCCGCTCGTTGGTCGGCCAAGGCTGGCGCAAGCCGAGGCGACCGGTCGGGGCTTCAGGCTAGTCTGCTCCCGGGATGATCATCGGGTTAGCCTGGCATCCGAGGGCCGAGCCTCGGGAAATTCCGCTCGTTGGTCGGCCAAGGCTGGCGCAAGCCGAGGCGACCGGTCGGGGCTGTTGGAATCCCTCGCACGCCGCAGAAAATTTCAGAAAAATTCTGCGCGCAGCGGAATACATGCGCGAGATTCCGTTCATCGCATGAACATATTTTAAAACCGTCGTTCGTAGATAGATTGGGATTAAATACTTTTACATAATATTAGGAAGATCAGATCTTCACCTTGTGCGGGTAGATATTCACCGCAATCTGATGATCGTGGTATTTGTTGAAAGGTTCACTTGAAGCCGCACACGCGTCCGGCCTCTACGGGTATCCACACGAGGCAGAGAACCAATCCAAACTCTCTAATCTCTCCGGGGTGCTAGCTCCCTTGCAGAGATATGTTTTGATGGCTGAAATCCTCTCTTGATTTATCAACTCTTTGATAGATCTCAAGAGAAAGAAGAAGGACTTGAAAGGGAGGAAGAAGATCCCATCTTGCTGCCTCCTTTTTCTTTTATTCTTGTGGATGGAAGAAGGGTGAAGAGAGAAAGCCATACACCACCCTATTTTTCTTTGATGCTCATGGCTGAAACCCCAAGAGGAAGGAGGCTTGCCCATGGCACAAAAACCAAGAGGGGAGGAAGCACTCTCACGGCACAAAAGAAAAAGAGAGAGGGGAGGAGCTCTCACGGCACAAAAATCCATGATGTGGGCTGCCCCTTTGTTTCCCCTTTTCTTCCCCTTTTTTTTTTGTTTGTGTGCGGCTGAAACCATCATTGGATAGGGGGGCTGCCGTATCCTCTTTCTTTTATAAGAAGAGGGGGCCACATGCTCCCCTTTTCCTTTTGTTTGAACCCTAGGCGTGAGCTCCTACAAATTAGGAGCTCACGCCTATCTTTTGGCAAGAGGAGGGGCCCCACTTTAAACAAAGAAGGAGCCTCCTCTAATCCTCTCATGTCCCACGCCCAAGCCTCATCTCATGAGGTGCGTGGGCCCCACTTTCAGCCCCTTTTAATCCCCTCACAATTGAGGTCTAATCTAATTAGATCTCAATCAATTTATGAATCAATTAGGACTTATCCATATGAGTCCTAATCCAATTATGACCCAATTGAATCTTGACTTAATTAAATTCTTCAATCCTAATCCAATTAGGAGTCATCTTAATTTATTAGATCAAAAATAATTAGGACTTTAGGAATCCTAATCCAATTAGGATTTATTTAATTTTAGTCCTAATCCAATTAGGACTCTAGGTATCCTACTCCAAGTAGGACTTTAATTAAATTTGAAGTCCTAATCTAATTAGGACTCTTGGAGTCCTACTCCAAGTAGGACTCTTATTTAATAAGATTAAGCCCAATTAATTAAGTCCAATTGATTCAATTGAATTGCAATCCAATTGCAATTACTCCTTCTTCAACTCACTAACTCTTAGTGGGTTAATTAATTATCAATCAAATTGATAATCATGAACTATTGTGATTCCAAATCACAACTCAACCATCGGATCGGTCAATACCTCTATTGTGTGTGACCCCATAGGTTCTATTCTGTCTGGTAGTGAGATATACTGCGATCTCTATTACAATATCATTGAAAACTCCTTTCAATGGGTTGGAACAATTCCAACTCAACTCACCAGGGATCATCAATCATCAAGATAGTCCCTGTGAGTCTCACCATCCACCAGTGACACCTAGCAGCATGTAGTGGCTACCCAGCAGAATGGAATGATGAACCTCTAGGTGCAGTTATCATATGATACAGTCCTTCTATCATGGATCCCTACAGGACGGAGGTCTTGGATAACTCGTCAAACCCCATTGTCTGTCATATGTCAAGATTTATTCGAGTTAAGTTCGAGAATGGAAAACTCCTTTTCCACTGTACATAGTACCCCGGCCGAGGATTTACGAACTCAATCTCATAAATCACATAGGATCTCTCTTAACCTATCAAGATCGATAGATTCCATCTAGATGCACCCCTACTCCTACAATGAACCTACTGCAGCCAATCTGCACCACAAGAACCCAATTGGCTAGGGCTCATGTTTATGTGCTCGTCAAACTACAGCAACCTCACTGTGAATAGCCGAGGCATCGCAGGTCAAAGAACCAGTCATACAACTGCAGCATCAAGTAAGTCACTGACGAGTGGATAGACATCCAAGTGACTACTTGCTATGGTCACGCTCAGTACCCTTGTTCTCTAACAAGCACTTGCACAATTGCTCCAGTGTCGCCACACTGTGGACTCAAGACTCATCCATCAAAGAAAGCAATCTGTGCACTAATCTCAGCGGATCGATCACCGTCCTCGTGATGATCCATC
Organism: Phoenix dactylifera; assembly: GCF_009389715.1. NCBI lineage: Eukaryota > Viridiplantae > Streptophyta > Magnoliopsida > Arecales > Arecaceae > Phoenix > Phoenix dactylifera. The sequence continues at coordinate 452,965 of NW_024067784.1, read as the reverse complement.
GATCAGGAGCAATTCAGAAATTAATCACCAATGACACATGCCTCAAATTCTCAACACTTGAGAATATGCGTCATCATCTTATTAATTTCTTGGACGATTCATGGACACATAAGAACATGAATGAAAAGAATGCCCATTCTAATAAATTCATTATTAGGTCAAGTACAAATTTATGTCCCAGAATAAAATAATGCGTCAGCCAAATTGGCTTCTAGGGCATACTTCTAACAATCTCCCACTTGCACTAAAGCCAATCAGCTATAAACCTAAGCCCCATCTTCTCAAGATGCGCTTGAGTTTTCTGCTGACTTATCTGCTTAGTGAATGGGTCCACCACATTTCCTGTGGAGTCTACTCTCTGATCCTTTACTTATTTCTTTTCAAGGTAGTCGCTTATTAGGTTAAACCACTGCTCTATGTGCTTCGGCTTCTGGTGAGACCTTGGCTCTTTAGCTAGTGCTATGGTGCCTTTGTTATCGCAGTAGCGTGTTATGGCATCTGATGACATTACACCTAACTCCGCAATGAACTTCTTAAACCAGAAGGTTTCCACTGCACCCTTAGATACGGCTTAACATTCAGCTTCTAAGGTAGAATCTACAATAATCGGTTGTTTGGAACTCTTCCAATTTACTGAACCATCATTGCATATAATCTGATGTAGACTTTCTATCATCAATATGTGTGCATCCTTCTACCTTCAACTCTGATCTTCTTCCAAAGACCAAGAACATGTCCGTAGTTCTTCTCAAGTACTTAAGACTGTTCTTCACAGCTATCCAGTGCTTCTTGCCTGGATTTGACTGATATATGCTCGTGACACTCACAGCATGTACAATATCAAGTCATGTACATAGCATGGTATACATGAGGCTCCCTATAGCCGAAGTATAAGGGATCTTGCTCATCCACTGAATCTCTTCAGATGTGTTGGGGCACATCTTCTTGAAGAGATTTACCCCATGCCTAAGGGGTAATAATCCCCTTTTAGAGGTTTCCATGCCGAACCTCTTCAACACTCCCTCTATGTAATATTCTGTGACAGGACAAGCATCCTCTTAGATCTATCTCTATAGACCTTAATTCCCAAAATATAGGATGCTTTTCCAAAGTCTATCATGGAGAATTCCTTAGACAACCAAACCTTGACTTAGGATATCATCCACGTATAATACGAGGAATGCAATAGCCCTCCCACTAACCTTCTTATAAACACATGGTTCCTCCTCGTTCTTTGAAGAAATCAAACGATTTGATTATATCGTTGAAACGAGTGTTCCAACTCCGAGATACTTGTTTTTGTCCATAGGTGGACCTTTGCAGCTTACAGACCTTGTGATCACCATCACAATATCATGATATGCTACAACAACAAGCAATATTCGAATGGACTTCAGCATGGCTACAGGTAAAAAAGTATCCTGATAATCAGTGCCTTCGCACTGACTATAACCTTTCGCCATTAGCCTTGCCTTATAGGTCTCTACCTAGCCATCCGAACTTAATTTTCTCTTGTAGATCCATTTACACCCAATAGGTACTATACCTTTCGGTGAATCTACTAAGGTCCAGACTTGGTTGGAATGCATGGAGTCTATCTCTAACTTCATGGCTTCCAGCCATCTCTCGGAATCGATGTCTAACATCGCCTCGTTGTAGGTATTGGGATCCTTACCTTGATCCCTATCTCCCATGAGGAACACTTCCTCTACATCCTCTGTAAGTATACCTAAGTACCTTTCAGGAGGATGGAAGATCCTACTAAATCTACGAGGTGGAGGAGGTACAACATGTACTGGCTCGATATGAATAGGTTCTATAGGCACAATGGCTCGTTGCTCTTTAGAGACTTTCTCTTCGAGCTCAATTTTTCTCCTACTGCCTCTATCAAGGATAAACTATTTTCCATGAAGATAGCATGTCGGCTCACAAACACTTTGTGATTCTCTCGGACATAAAATTGTATCCAAATAACTCTTTAGGATATTCTATAAAACGAGCACTAATTGTCCTATCCTCTAACTTGTCCGCCTGTTGTCATTTGACTTGGGCCGGACATCCCCAAATCTTGAAATAACCAAGACTCAGCTTCTTACCATGTCATATCTCATATAGTGTGGTAGGAACAGACTTAGAGGAAACACTATTCAATATGTAAATAGCTGAAAATAGGGCATCTCTCTAAAGAAACAAGGGTTGATCAGTGAAGCTCATCATGGACCTGACAATATCCAATAGGATCTGATTCCTCCTCTCCGACACTCCGTTAAGCTGAGGTGTACCAGGAGGGATCCATTATGAAACTATACCATTCTCCTTGAGATAATCACGGAACTCTCCACTAAGGTATTCACCTCCTCGATCTAATCGAAGAACCTTAATGAGTTTTTCTGTTTGTTTTTCTACTTCATATCTGAACTCTTTGAACCTTTCAAAAATTTCAGATTTGTGTCTCATACACATATCCATACCGTGAGTAATCATCGGTAAATGAAGTAAAAAATTACAACCCCTAGCCTGCGCATCGAATGGGCCACACACATAAGTGTGTACTAGGGTAAGTATCGCAGTGGACCTCTCCCATGTCCTAAAAAGGATAATTTGGTCATCTTTCCTTGAAGGCAGAATTCACAAATCGGATATGACTTGAAAGTCAATGAGCTCAGAAGCCCATATTTCTTCAATTTGTTTATTCTGTCTTCTCCTATATGACCAAGCCTGAGGTGCCACAAATACTTTAGATTTATCTCATCTCTAGATCCTTTTGGATCCTATGGTACTCACTGTTTGCTTAGATACATTCACAGGTACATCCAAATGTAAGTGATAGAGACGGTCAATCATAAAACCATATGCATCCAATTTATTTCTCAAACAAATTGAACAATAGTCTTATAAAAATCTTTATGTGCTAAACAAGATACAGAAATCAAATTTCTGTTTGCAACAGGTAACAGTCTCTAAGTATCCTTTTAATAATGAGCATATCTGGCATACCTTCTGAAGGTCTGTCACCCTTCTTACTCTTTATGCTTTCCATGTATGTAGGACAGTTCCTCTTCCAATGGCCGTCTTATGATGCAATAGAAACACTTTTCCTTGCAATCGGCCTTTTTCTTGGAACTTCCTTACTTGGCCTTTTCTCGGTCTTCTGCCTTTTCACAGGTTTCTTCTTCTTCCAAGTAGACTCTCTCTTGGAAGTAGAAACCAACTCGACAGCGAGAACGATGCCCTTTGAACTCTTCAAGGTCCCTAAGGTAGTTACCAATTTTATTTAACAATTCTATTTTGGTGCATACAATCTTGTTCATATGGTAATTTACTATAAACTGTTCATATGAAGCTAGAAGGGATTGCGGGATCAAATCCGTTTGCAATTCCTTGTGCATGGTCATGCCGAGCTTCTCAAGCTCCTCTAAGTTCTTTATCATGGTCAAACCATGATCATGGACAGACTGCCCATCACACATCTTGGCCTTGAAGAGCCTCTTGGACACTTCAAAACATGCTGCGTGACTCTGTTCACCATACAACTCTTGTAAGTGATATAATATGTCCCTGGCAATCTTCATGTTCTCATGCTGGCATTGTAATTCATTGGACATGGATGCCATTATGCAGCACCTAACTTTATTGTTATTGTTCGTCCACTTAGCATGCATCTTATGCTGACCAGTAATCGGACGGATTGGTAACACAGGGATTCCATGGTCTAGCATATACCCTAATTTCTCACAATTCAAAACTATTTTGAAATTTGCTGAGCTAGTTTTTATAATTGGGTTTGGTCAAACGGTTGTTCTATAGGATATGAGTTAAGAGTCTAGAAGCTGAATTTCTAATCCTCAGAGAGTAAAGATTCTAATTAGAATTTTGTACTTGATCTCTATTTATTTTAGGGCCTTTTAAAACAAATATACCTCCCACTATTTTCTCGAATCTCTCACACTCCTCTAGTAGAGAAACGGAAACCTTGCGACTCTAGGTTTCAAGTGGGGTGCTACGGTCCCACCAATTTACATGCCACCTCACCTAACAGTTATTGGTGACATATAAATGATGAGTGTACAACTCTTGTACAATGCTTCTCAAGTAAGTTGTAGCGCTATCCGGTCTCTAAGTAATGAAGACCTCACCTAACAGTTATTGGCCCCATTCCTTAGTTAAGTCGGACCCACCGTATAACCGCAGAAGTAAAGCCGTCATTGGGTCCCTCACCTAACAGTTATTGGGCCCAACCCTATCTTTACCCCTACAACATCTCATGCCTAATAGAGAGGTCCAGTCCCCCGATGCAACTTGCCCACTGTATCCAGCCGAGACAAATCAACGCCGGAAAGACCTTAGCAGCTCTACTACGGTGGAAGACCGCTAGACTTAATATTTTCGAGGAGATTTAATTTAGGTCTCTTTCATTTAATTATCTACATCTCATGCAAATAATTATCTACCCGCTATACATAAACATAAACATAAACATCCAGGCATAATAACAAAAATTAAACTGGTGATGATCATGGATCCAGGATGGGGTCATAGTACAAGCACATGCACGTCAATTGGTTAGATCGTCTTCAACTCTTGACTCGATCTTGAGCACCCTTGGTCCAATTGCGATCAACTCCTTGATCCATCTCCAATCAACCCTTGATCTCGATCCGCGCAAATCGTGCTTGTAGAGGCATGCACCGATCAACCATTGACATGCAACACATCACAGATTACATCCCAGATAACTTTAAAAATAAATAAAATTAAATAATAGTTACAACCCTTTTTCATGAGACACGCAGGTCTCTAATACATCAATATAAGATGCACGCAGGCATCTGAAAATCTGATTTACATGCATCACATAACATCACAGAACATCACAGAACATTTCAGCACATGTAAAGGGTCCATCCATGATCATCACCATACGCATCTCATGCATTAAATAAAATTTACAGATCTGAATATTTAACAGATTATGTCATCTTATGAGTTGCTGATCATGCAAGATATGATTCTAAATATTTTTAATCTCATTAACAAATCAATAGAATCATTAATCTAATCGCATAGAAAATCAGCATGCAGAAAAATCAGCAAGCTGAAAATTCTGCATGCAGAAAAATTCAGCAAGCATAATCTTTAAATTTTCAGATCTATTATGCCTTAATCATTTAATCCTAATCTTAATCTACGCAACCATGGCTCTGATACCACTGTTGGAATCCCTCGCACGCCGCAGAAAATTTCAGAAAAATTCTGCGCGCAGCGGAATACATGCGCGAGATTCCGTTCATCGCATGAACATATTTTAAAACCGTCGTTCGTAGATAGATTGGGATTAAATACTTTTACATAATATTAGGAAGATCAGATCTTCACCTTGTGCGGGTAGATATTCACCGCAATCTGATGATCGTGGTATTTGTTGAAAGGTTCACTTGAAGCCGCACACGCGTCCGGCCTCTACGGGTATCCACACGAGGCAGAGAACCAATCCAAACTCTCTAATCTCTCCGGGGTGCTAGCTCCCTTGCAGAGATATGTTTTGATGGCTGAAATCCTCTCTTGATTTATCAACTCTTTGATAGATCTCAAGAGAAAGAAGAAGGACTTGAAAGGGAGGAAGAAGATCCCATCTTGCTGCCTCCTTTTTCTTTTATTCTTGTGGATGGAAGAAGGGTGAAGAGAGAAAGCCATACACCACCCTATTTTTCTTTGATGCTCATGGCTGAAACCCCAAGAGGAAGGAGGCTTGCCCATGGCACAAAAACCAAGAGGGGAGGAAGCACTCTCACGGCACAAAAGAAAAAGAGAGAGGGGAGGAGCTCTCACGGCACAAAAATCCATGATGTGGGCTGCCCCTTTGTTTCCCCTTTTCTTCCCCTTTTTTTTTTGTTTGTGTGCGGCTGAAACCATCATTGGATAGGGGGGCTGCCGTATCCTCTTTCTTTTATAAGAAGAGGGGGCCACATGCTCCCCTTTTCCTTTTGTTTGAACCCTAGGCGTGAGCTCCTACAAATTAGGAGCTCACGCCTATCTTTTGGCAAGAGGAGGGGCCCCACTTTAAACAAAGAAGGAGCCTCCTCTAATCCTCTCATGTCCCACGCCCAAGCCTCATCTCATGAGGTGCGTGGGCCCCACTTTCAGCCCCTTTTAATCCCCTCACAATTGAGGTCTAATCTAATTAGATCTCAATCAATTTATGAATCAATTAGGACTTATCCATATGAGTCCTAATCCAATTATGACCCAATTGAATCTTGACTTAATTAAATTCTTCAATCCTAATCCAATTAGGAGTCATCTTAATTTATTAGATCAAAAATAATTAGGACTTTAGGAATCCTAATCCAATTAGGATTTATTTAATTTTAGTCCTAATCCAATTAGGACTCTAGGTATCCTACTCCAAGTAGGACTTTAATTAAATTTGAAGTCCTAATCTAATTAGGACTCTTGGAGTCCTACTCCAAGTAGGACTCTTATTTAATAAGATTAAGCCCAATTAATTAAGTCCAATTGATTCAATTGAATTGCAATCCAATTGCAATTACTCCTTCTTCAACTCACTAACTCTTAGTGGGTTAATTAATTATCAATCAAATTGATAATCATGAACTATTGTGATTCCAAATCACAACTCAACCATCGGATCGGTCAATACCTCTATTGTGTGTGACCCCATAGGTTCTATTCTGTCTGGTAGTGAGATATACTGCGATCTCTATCACAATATCATTGAAAACTCCTTTCAATGGGTTGGAACAATTCCAACTCAACTCACCAGGGATCATCAATCATCAAGATAGTCCCTGTGAGTCTCACCATCCACCAGTGACACCTAGCAGCATGTAGTGGCTACCCAGCAGAATGGAATGATGAACCTCTAGGTGCAGTTATCATATGATACAGTCCTTCTATCATGGATCCCTACAGGACGGAGGTCTTGGATAACTCGTCAAACCCCATCGTCTGTCATATGTCAAGATTTATTCGAGTTAAGTTCGAGAATGGAAAACTCCTTTTCCACTGTACATAGTACTCCGGCCGAGGATTTACGAACTCAATCTCATAAATCACATAGGATCTCTCTTAACCTATCAAGATCGATAGATTCCATCTAGATGCACCCCTACTCCTACAATGAACCTACTGCAGCCAATCTGCACCACAAGAACCCAATTGGCTAGGGCTCATGTTTATGTGCTCGTCAAACTACAGCAACCTCACTGTGAATAGCCGAGGCATCGCAGGTCAAAGAACCAGTCATACAACTGCAGCATCAAGTAAGTCACTGACGAGTGGATAGACATCCAAGTGACTACTTGCTATGGTCACGCTCAGTACCCTTGTTCTCTAACAAGCACTTGCACAATTGCTCCAGTGTCGCCACACTGTGGACTCAAGACTCATCCATCAAAGAAAGCGATCTGTGCACTAATCTCAGCGGATCGATCACCGTCCTCGTGATGATCCATCGATCAGGAGCAATTCAGAAATTAATCACCAATGACACATGCCTCAAATTCTCAACACTTGAGAATATGCGTCATCATCTTATTAATTTCTTGGACGATTCATGGACACATAAGAACATGAATGAAAAGAATGCCCATTCTAATAAATTCATTATTAGGTCAAGTACAAATTTATGTCCCAGAATAAAATAATGCGTCAGCCAAATTGGCTTCTAGGGCATACTTCTAACAGGGGCTTCAGGCTAGTCTGCTCCCGGGATGATCATCGGGTTAGCCTGGCATCCGAGGGCCGAGCCTCGGAAAATTCCGCTCGTTGGTCGGCCAAGGCTGGCGCAAGCCGAGGCGACCGGTCGGAGCTTCAGGCTAGTCTGCTCCCGGGATGATCATCGGGTTAGCCTGGCATCCGAGGGCCGAGCCTCGGAAAATTCCGCTCGTTGGTCGGCCAAGGCTGGCGCAAGCCGAGGCGACCGGTCGGGGCTTCAGGCTAGTCTGCTCCCGGGATGATCATCGGGTTAGCCTGGCATCCGAGGGCTGAGCCTCGGAAAATTCCGCTCGCTGGTCGTGCGCCTGTCGCTTGCCGCCCGACGGGATTTCTCCGTGGCCAGCTGCGATCGTGTTTCTCCTCCTCTCCAAGCGTCGCCTGGGGAACACCAGATGGGCATTAAATGCTAATTGAGGAGTTACCTGGAAAATCGGATCGCCCGTTGCTGCTTGCGAGGAGTGTCAGTTAAGCGGCCGCAAAACGCGCGTTCTTCGAGGCGGATGCGACCTGGGCGCGAGCGGAGATACGTGGACCTAGGGGTACAGGCCACCCGGAGTGTCCTGCACAAAGAATGCGATTAAGGAGAATAACGCTTAGGAAATCGCGGAAAGATACGCCTCGAGAGCCGGATCGGCTCCGGATTCAATGCGCCCGCATTTATTGGAGCCACCCGCAGTGGAACGACCGGGGGGCCGCAGTTTGGCTATAAATATAGGTGCAGGTGCGATGGAGCCTGCCAAGCCGGAGCTGTTTAGGTTGCCATGGATCGTGGGCCTCCTCTCCGGCGCATGGTTGAGAGACCCCTATCGAAGGAACGGGAGGCGCGCCCTTCGCGACTTCCGCCAACTAGCCGTTTCATCTGGGATCACCAAGGAGGTTCTCCCCGGCGGAACTCCGCTCTAGGCGTTTCATCCGGGATCACGTCTCCCCTCCTTGAAGTTCGGCCTCCCGATTGAGCTCCGCACCAGGCGCTTGATCCGGGACCGCGCCTCCATATGCTCTTCTCCCTTGTATTCCTTCTCTCCCCTAACACTGGGGAGGACCGGAATATTCCTTGGAGGTGGCGTTCCCCTGGAGGCAGCGGGAGCTTCGTCTGCGGCGGCTCCTCGTCTTTTTCGTGAGGCGTGGATGGCGCCTCTGGGTAGGAGCAGTGTGGACTTCTCCTTCGTCCACTTCTTCTTCATCCGTGCCGGCTCTTCGTCTTCTTCGTGAGACGCCGATGGCACCTCCGGTTGGAAGCACCCATTTCCGGCGGGATTGCAGCCGCTTCGGATGGAGGTTTCGGGATCCCAGATCTTCAGCTCCTCGGAGTCTCCACCTCTTCTTTACTTTCTTTACACCCTAATTCCCCTCTGGGAATTCCTTGTAATCACACGAGCACGCCATTGTAACCAGAAATTATTGAAATGAAAAGTGTTATACATTTTTGAACTGTCTTTCTGGCATTGTCGTTCTACTGGTAATACATCCGCAGGTTAGCGGAATTCCAGCTCCTTGGAATTTCTCGACCATCTAGGGCCTCCAACTAGTAGGAGCCAGGTCGGTTTACCCAGCGAACCCTATACGGGCCTTCCCAATTTGGCGCTAGCTTCCCACCTTCCGCAGGTTGAGATGCTTTAGCTCGCCTTAGCACCAGATCTCCGATTCTGAAAAGCTTCGGTCGGACCTTGGAGTTGTAATATCGGGCCACCCTCCGCTGATACATCGCCATCCGAACCTGCGCCATTTCCCTCGCTTCTTCCAAGAGATCCAGGTTTCCTCGGAGTTGCTCCGAATTGGCCATGGCGTCATCGTGGGGGGTCTGAACCCCCTTTACATCTTCATCACAAAAAGTGATTACATTACCGACCCTCTGCCTCTTTGCGACGGCTGCCCCTGACGCTTCAGTCGAGCCCCCTGCGTTCCTCTCGGGCCGGGGGCAGCCCCCAGTGATAGTGTGGATCACGCCCGCGACGGGTCGATTCTGCTTCCGAGGCTCCTGAGGGGCCGGGTCGGCCGGACGCGGGTCTGCGGGGGGACGTCGGTCGTTCACATATCGACCGAGACGCCCTCGGCGGATGAGAGCCTCGATCTCGTCCCGAAGCTGGAAGCAGTCTTCGGTGTCGTGGCCGTGGTCCCGGTGGTACTCACAGTACGCCCGAGAGGGCCTGCTCCCAGGAATCTTCTTCATCTGTCTCGGGACCGGGAGGTCCTCCCGCCCCTTGATTTCCATGAGGATCTGGGCCCGGGGAGTCAGGAGAGGAGTGTACCGGTTGAAACGTCGGGGCGGAGAACGAGGGCGTAGGGCGCCATGGTTCCTCGCCGGCGACAGGCTTCTGCGCCGACATTGAGGCGTCGGGCTCCTCCTCTGGCGTGCCTCTTTTCGCCTTTTCTTCCCGGGCTTTGGAAGGATCTCGGCGGCCTCCTTGCTCCGGTGGGCGGACGCCTCCTCGGCGTCCGCATACTGGTTCGCCCGGGACAACAGCTCCGGGAAGCTCCGCGGCAGGCGTTTGTCCAGGGAGAAGGTGAGTCTGCCCTTTCGGAAGCCACGCTTCAGGGCTGAAAGAGCCACCTCCTGGCTCAGGTTCCGGACTTCCAGCGTAGCCTTGTTGAAGCGGGTAAGATAATCCCGCAAGCTTTCTCCCTCGTTTTGCCGGACATCAAAGATGGAGTCGGAGACCAGTCGCCGCCGGCTACTGACGGCGAAATGGGTGATGAAGAGGCGAGTAAACTGGTCGAAGGACTGGATTGAGTTAGCCTCCAAGCCGGCGAACCACGCCCTTGCCGGGCCACGGAGGGTCGCCGGGAAGGCTTTGCAGAGGAGAGGATCTGATGCTCTGTGGAGGAGCATAAGGGTCCTGAAACTCTCGACGTGATCCCGCGGGTCCGCCGCCCCGTCATAGGGCTCGATCGCCGGCATTTTAAACCCCGGCGGATTCGGGGTCCGCAGGATCCTCGAGGCGAGCGCCGGCTGGGAGGAGATCTCCAAGTCGGCGAAGGGATCTTTGGAGTGGCCCTTCAGGACCTGGAGTTGTCGGTGGAGATCGTCCACCCGCCGGTCCAGGGAGCGCGACCGATGGGTGGGAGACAAGGAGCACCGAGAGGGGGACCGACTGGAGTGCGGGTTTCTTGAGGACTGGGGGATCTGGGAACGCGCCCGGGCCTGCCTCTCGTACCCCGCGCAGCTCCGATGGGAAGGTCCCGGCAGAATGGACCGTGCTCGAGAATCTTCCTCGCGCCGGCGCTCCTCCCCATGGGAGAGGAAGGAGCGCAGGTTGAGGAGGACAGGTGAGCGCTCAGGGAGCAGCGGCTCCTGGGCCCGCTGCGGCACCCGAGATATCACACCCTGCAGGTTCTGCACTGCCTCCGCGAGGGTGCGAACCTGCTGGGCTAACTGGTCGAACTGAGCGGCTTCGACCATCTGAATGGGAGGTGGAGCGGTGGAGTGTTGCTGAGAATGTGTTGGAGACGCAGCGGCCTCCCGGCCGGAGGCGCGAGAGGCCCCGCGACCGGAGGCATTGGAAGCTCCACGACCACCTCGCCGTGCCATTACGATCGCTCTGAGATTCGGGCCCTCCTTCTAGCGCCAACTGTTGCTGGTGGTCCAAACCGAGAACGATTGGCACAGCGGCGTGAACGGGGTTCCGTTTGGGTTGCCTTGTTTGGTGTTGATTGCGCTCCACTTTCCACCGGAAAACCTGCAAGCAAGCCTCGCACCACCACTGGGGTAGTGGGGGCCCTCCGACGATCAAGTCAGAGGAGATTGGAGGAGAAGGAAAGATAATAGTAGCAAGTAGGAGAATGCTCTGGAAGTTCTTGCTTACCCCCCCTTCTTCCCCCAGCCGCATATATACCAGGCTGGGGGGTCTTTCAGGGGGGTTCGTCATCGTGGGGCACGACGGAGCTGCCACTGACACGGCCGTTACAGGGCGTCGTGGGGCAGCGCTGGGTACGGCCGTGACAGGGCGTAGTGGAGCTCCGCCTTGTACGGCTGTTACAGGGGATCGTGGAGCAGCGCCAGATACAACCGTTGCAGGGAGTAGTGGAGCAGGAGGCTGCGGCGTGCCTCTGGGGAATAGCCTGTCATTGTCGAGAGATGTCCGACTCGGGGTCGGGCTGCGGAGGCGAAGATGTCCGACTCGGGGTCGGATTGCTGGATCAAGGGGCAGCCGACTCGGGGTCGGGCTGCGGAGCCGAAGATGTCCGACTCGGGGTCGGATTGCTGGATCAAGGGGCTGCCGTAGTCTTCCTGGGCGCGCGTGCCGGTCACGTGGGGCATGGTGGCTAAGTTCCCCCGTAACACTTAGGTACCCAAGTTTCCTTGGGTCCTTCATGGTTAGTCATGTTGGTTCCTTTTGGAACCCATACCCTTTTAATTTTTCTTTTAGTTTTACTTTTTCTATAATCGCACACATTTGCTTTATGTCCTAAGGTTCCACAACAAAAACAGGTTATTTTCTTAGTTTTACTTTCTCCAGCTTTAACAAAGAAGTTACTAAGAAGTTTTTGCTTATTTTTTGGTTTATACCCTAAACCCGCTCTATTAAATACTGCTCGTTGACTATTAAGTATCATATTCAATTTTTCAGAACTATATGTAAACTTTTCAACCAAAGGTTTGTACTTTTCAAGTTCTTTAGTTAGAGTTTGTTTTTCGGTTTTTAGAATGTTTAAATCTTTTATGAGATTCTCGTTTAAGATTTGTTTATTGTTTTTAAGTTCTGAAATTTCCTTAGTTAATTTTTCATTATCTTTACTCAAGGTATTAGTCTTTTGAGTTAAGAGTTGATTGCTTGTCTTAAGTTCTAAATTTTCTTTGGTGATAGAGTCCTTATCCTTAACTAATTTATCATATTTATGTAGGTATGATTGATTAGCTATCTTTAGCTCTTTATTCTTAAGATTTATGGCCTTATATTCAATCATTAGTTCATTAAATGCATCGTACAATTCATCTAATGTAAAATCTAGATGCGATTCGGACGTTACCTCATTTTCATTGGTCATGAAGCAGAAATTGGCCTTTTCTTCTTGTTCATCATCCGATGATGATGATGATGAGTCGGAGTCCGATAGGGTGGTGACGAGAGCTTTCTTCTTCTTGTATTTGCTCCCCTTCTTTAGTAAGGGACACTCAGCTCGGATGTGCCCCGGTTTCTTGCACTCATAACACCCAATCCCCTCATTTTCCCTTTCCTTACCTTTATCCTTCCGATAGGAATTTGAGGGGCCTCTCCTTTGATGATAGGACTTCTTGTTGTTGATGAATTTTCTGAACTTGCGCACGAGGAGAGCCACATCATCATCTCCCTCATGATCTTCTTCTTCACTGCTGCTACTGCAAGACAGATCATTGTTAGATGATGTAGATTTAAGAGCTATTACCTTTTTCTTATGGGAGGACTCTTCTTCGCTGTGCTGCTTCATTGTTAGCTCGTGAGTCATTAGGGATCCAAGAAGCTCTTCAAGTGGAAGCTTGTTCAAGTCCTTAGCTTCTTGGATTGCCGTCACCTTAGCTTCCCATGACCTTGGTAGACAGCGGAGAATTTTCCTGACAAGATCACTGTTAGTATAATTTTTGCCAAGGCTTTTTAGGCCATTGACAATGTCAGTAAACCTAGTGAACATGCATGTGATTGATTCATTAGAATCCATTTTAAATAGTTCATACTTATGAACCAATATATTTATTTTGGATTCTTTGACTTGATTCGTGCCCTCATGGGTCACTTCAAGTCTATCCCAAATCTCTTTTGCAGAATTGCAAGTAGAGACTCTATTGAATTCATTCCTATCTAGTGAACAATAAAGCACATTCATTGCTTTCGCATTGAGTTGTGCCTTCCTAAAGTCATGGTCATCCCAATCCTTTTCTAGTTTGGGTACATTGACACCCTCTACATAGATGGATGGGATGTATGGTCCATTCTGTTGCCCAGATAGACAACCCAAGAGGGGGGGTGAATTGGGTTTTAAAATAATTTAGATAATTTAAAACGTTATGGATGATTAATTAAAAACTATTGCAAGTTATTTAATTAATTACTATGTGCTGTGAGTAATATGAAATGAGAAGAAGGAGAGACAATCAATCACAAACACAAGTTTTATAGTGGTTCGGAGCTAACCCTTGCTCCTACGTCCACTCTCCAAGTCTTACTTGGGAATTCACTATAATCCCCTTGGATTACAGCCGGTTGTTTTTCAAGCTCACAACCAAACTTGTTGTTTTACGAGCTCACAACGAACTCGGTCGGTTTTCCCAGGCTCACCGACTAGAACCACCCCCGATTGTTTTCCCGGGATCACAATCGAACCCTTACACACGTTGGTTTTAACTCGGCTCACCAACCAACCTCAATCCCCTTGATTCAGTCCCCGATTGAACCAAGTAAATACAAGTTGTAGAAAGAAAACAGAAAATGAGCTTCTCAAAAAGCAGATGAAAACAATATGAACAATAAACGAAGTTAAGAAGCCTCAAACGCTTTTAGATTGGAGATGAGGAATGGCTTCTTAAACTTCTGGTCTCCTCTTGAAAGAGTAGTCGACTTGAATGCAGGAGAAGGAGGCTTTAATTGCTGGGAAGATGTAGTTGGAAGCAGTAAATGCAGATCTTCCTCTTTTTCATTGAAGAGCACGTTGCAGAGCTTGAATGCTTGATTAGTTGGAGTGAAATAGTTGTTCTCTCCCTTGCTACAGTCCTCTGTGGCTATTTAAGCCAACCCCCACGGAAACTAGCCGTTAGAGTGCTTTTTCTGCCCGTTCTGAACACTCTGCGCAGCCTGATAATATGACCGTTGGTGGGTTGGAGTCGACTCGCGCGATCAGGAGTCGACTCGGCTGTAGCGGGAGTCGACTCAAGCTTTTCCGGAGTCGACTCGGCAACTGTTCCAAATTTGAATTAAAGTTGCCTTCACGACTGGGAGTCGACTCGTCTTGACCTGGAGTCGACTCGTCAACTTCTGGAGCTGACTTGGCAATTTTGGAGTCAGCTCATCCACTGAAGTCCGTAGATCCAATTTTGAATTTTGTCCACTCGAGTCGACTCGACTGTCCTGGGAGTCGACTCGAATCTCAGAGCCCGAACTCCCGATCCTCTGTCTTTTGGCTCGTCCAGTCTTGGAGTCGACTCGAACTTCCTTGGAGTCGACTCGGCTCTTAGTTTCCGAAAGATGGTCTTCTGCCTTTTGACATGAAGCTGTCTTGGAGTCGACTCGAGCTGTCTGGGAGTCGACTCGAATCTCAGAGGCAGTAACTTGGTTTTCTGTCTGTCTTGGGGTCGCGGTGTCTTGGAGTCGACTCGCGTATTGCGGGAGTCGACTCGAATCTCAGAGTCCATAAAATGGTCTCTGACTTTCTTTGTGTACCGCTGAGAGTCGACTCTTGCTTTCTTTGGAGTCGACCTGTCAACCATCGGAGTCGACTCGCGTTCCACTGGAGTCGACTCGAATCTCAGACCCGAAAACTGCTCTCTGACTTTTCTGCCTGTGACTGCTTGGAGTCAACTCTTACTTCCCTGGAGTCGACTTGGTGAACATTGGAGTCGACTCGCGCACTTCAGGAGTCGACTCGTTGACAGGTTCTGAGTTGATCCTTTCTGTTCTTCTGTCTGTTCTCAGTCGGAGTCGACTCGTACTCATCTGGAGTCGACTCGAGCTCGTGCCAGTGAACTTGATACGCTTGGAGTCGACTCGTGATACTCGGGAGTCGACTCGAGTCTCAGACATTGGTTCAAACAGACTCCTTAACTTATCCAACAATTATGAACCAAGTCTTGGGACACTTAGACAGGATTTTCACTGAAACACTCAATTGAATTCATTAGTAATTAAAAGATATACTCAAATGCTTTGAGCTCATCAAAATCAAATGGGGTTTTAATCAATCACTCCACAATCTCCCCCTTTTTGATGATGACAAAACATTGAGTATATGTAAAATGAATTGCTCAATAAATAATGAAATAAAATCCATAAATGAATTCAAATGTCTGGTAATTCAATTTATCCAAGCTTGAAAGAAGTGAAACATTAAATTTCGGAGTTAAAGCTCCCCCTTTCATTTGGAATTATATAAGCCTTCATATTATGCAATCAATTGTTTGGCTTATATGTCATTAATGATTTAGTTTGATTAAAATTCAGATTCTCCCCCTCAACATATGCATTCAACTATGTTTTGATTCTCTGAATTTTCTTTTAATGCTTTGAAGTTTTTGAACTGAATTTTTTGGTTTTTAGAGGGAAAATCTGTCAATTTGTTCATGAGTAGGATTCAGCTAATCTCCGAATATCCCTTGAATAGATTCTGGAGATTACTCCATTAGGAGCCCCAAAAGAGAGATAATGAGCCTCGAGGTACCGAATCCACTTAGAACAAATTTGTGTGTGTTTTTAAGAGTTTATCTTTTTATTGATTTCTTTTACATATTTTATCCATGTTTCTCCCCTTTTACATATTTTATACATATTTCTCCCCCTTTTTGTCATCATATCAAAAAGGAGGTAATCACACACAATCAATGGCACAAATGGCACTACCAATCATCAAATGGCACAGAAATGAAGATAAGATGTCTACTCATTGTATTGATATGAATGTGAATACATTTGAGCATACAATAAGTAAAGCAAAACAATACAAAACAAAACAAAAGGAACATCTATGGTCTCCTCGAGGATGAAGATCCCCCCCTCGAGGATGTATCTCCCCCTCTCGATGAGGTGGCTCCTCCTCTCGAGGATGTGGCTCCTCCTCTCGAGGATGGTGCTCCTCCTCTCAATCGGCTCTGCTCCATGAGGAGGGTGACTGCATCTGTAACATGTCCGAGCTGCGTGATAATAGACGTAGTGGCTCTGCTATGTGTAGTGGAGAGCTCAGTCACCGACGTCTGAAGCCCAGTCACTGACGTCTGAAGTGCGTCCAGCTTGTTGATGAGTACATTCGACAAGCGCTCGGCCCCCTCGGTGGTGGTGTGCATGTCACGACCTATGTCCTCTCGCATCTGTCGAGTGGTGCTCGTGACCTCACTCATGCTCTGGAACTGGGCCTGGACCAAACTCCGGACATTGTAGATCTCTTCCCGTACATGAGCCGTCATGTCAGTCACGGCTGTCAAGGAAGGGACCAACTGAGACGATACGGGTGCAGGAGTGGGAGCAGGCACCGCACCTCGGAGCTCCCGAAGCAGCTCATCCCTCACCTCTCTGACTATCTCCTGTCGCAGCTCCCGGAGCTGCTCAGGATCAATCCGGACCGCCATAGAGGGTGGTGCCGAGGAGGAAGGTCCGGCGGAGGTGGTAGGAGCAGGAGGAGTGGATGGAAGGTCTGGATGATCTGGAAGGTCTGGGTAGTCTGAATCGGGCTCAGGACTGGGTGAAGGTCTGGTGGTCTGAGCGGTGAGGGTAGATTTCCTAACCCATACCCCCTCTCTCTTTCGAAACCCCATCCTGTGTAGGGTCCCCGCACGCGTGCGATCAGTCCATCGCAAAGCGCGAAAGGGCTCCCCCTCAGGAATGGAAACCTCGTACTCCCTAAACAGAAGGGTGAATATCATGCCATATGGGAGGGTGAGCCTAGGTCTATCTAGGGGCTCACACATGTATCGATATATGAGTTTAGGGAAGTTGATTGGGGTGTCATGAAGCATATAGAACATAAGAGCTAGGTCCCTCTCATTTACAAAATCAAATCTCCCTGTCTTAGGGAAGATGGACCTAGACAGTATACTCAAGAGGATCCGCATCTCAATCGGTAGTGAGCTGGCGGATACCTCGTCTACGGGTGACTGGGGTGGATGCCCGAGAACGGCCGTAAGGGCCTCAACTCTGTCCTCGGGATGTGTGGGAGCCACCCCTACTAGTGGAAGGTGGAGGATGTGGCCAATAAGATCCTCCGTGACAAACACAGGGACACCGGCTACTGTGCCCTCGATACCCCCATCTCCCCGATGGACGGTACCGTAAAACTCTCTAACGAGCCCTGGATATGTGGGGAGGTCCAATGTAAGGAAGAACTCTAAGCCCTGGACCCTAAGTCTTTCACCTATGGTGAACCCTTCCCGGGAGAGGAAGTCGAAATCGACATACCTCCCAGTGGAGACGACCTTCCCGGCCAATGGCCTCGCGGAAACCGCCCTAGGCGGGGAACGAGCCGGAGGTGGTTGCCTCGCGGGATCGTGCCGCGCCTTGGAGCGCCGGTCGGGACCGGCCTCGGGACGGGACCTCTTCCTAACCACGGTCTTATGTGGCATTTTGACCTAAAATGGAATGAAGAACCTAAAGGACGGAGAAGGGTCGACGGAGGAAGCTTGGGACGGACCGGAGATGACCTAGGAACGGACGAAAACCCTAAGAACCGGTGAAAAATCGACGAAAAAAGGGTTGGAGACGATCGGGGACGACCTAGGAGTCGGCTCTAGGGCTTTTTGAACAGTGGCGGCTTGAGAGAAAAGTGTTTTCGAAATGACAAACCTAGGGTTAAAAAGTCGGATCCCGACTGCGAGTCGACTCCACTGAGTCGCGAGTCGACTCGACCTCGAGTCGACTCCAGAATATGCGCGAGTCGACTCTCCTTATGCGCCTGTAGGCCTCGAGTCGACTCCCGACAATATGCGAGTCGACTCCCCCTCTGCTGCCATCTTTGCGAGTCGACTCCCGCCAATGCGCGAGTCGACTCCCCCTTAGGAGCCGGCTCTGTAACTTACTCGAGTCGTCTCTAACCTTGGCACGCACCTAAAAATCATGCTATAATCGTGCCAAATGAGGGAAAATCACCTAATTAAGATCTGATTTGATGATCATTGAAAAGGAACTCTATTTTAACCACATTGTAATCATCAAAATCAATGAATCTAGTGGAAACTACCACTAGGATGGATCAATCACTCCTAATCCCCTCCTAAGCACACTAAACCTCTCTTCACTTAGGGGTTTTGTAAAAATATCTGCTAATTGATTATCAGTACAAACAAATTGGAGTGTCACATCACCATTCAATACATGATCTCTTATGAAGTGATGTCTTATCTCAATGTGTTTAGTTCTTGAATGTTGAATTGGATTTTTAGTTAGATTTATGGCACTTGTATTATCACAATTAATGGGAATTTTATCTTGTTTAATGCCATAATCTTCTAACTGTTGTTTAATCCATAAGATTTGAGCACAACAACTCACGGCTGCAACATATTCAGCTTCTGCAGTGGATAATGCAACCGAGTTTTGTTTCTTGCTAAACCATGAGATAAGGTTTTCTCCTAGAAATTGACACGACCCGCTGGTACTTTTTCTATCAAGCTTACATCCAGCGAAGTCTGAATCTGTGTATCCTATTAAGTTTAGGCTAGATTCTTTAGAGTACCATAGCCCTATGTTCTTAGTTCCTATTAAGTATTTAAAAATTCTCTTAACTGCAGCTAGGTGTGTTTCTTTAGGATTAGCCTGATATCTAGCACACATGCACACACTAAACATAATATCAGGTCTACTTGCAGTAAGATACAGTAAAGATCCTATCATACCTCTATAAAGTTTTTGATCTACAGATTTACCTGATTCATCTTGGTCTAATTTGCATGATGAGCTCATGGGGGTGCTGATTGATTTGTTTCCCTCCATATCAAACTTCTTGAGCATCTTCTTGATATATTTAGCTTGATTGATGAAGATGCCTCCTTCAGACTGTTTGATTTGAAGCCCGAGGAAGTAGTTCAGCTCTCCCATCATGCTCATCTCAAACTCACTCTGCATCAAATCAGCAAACTCTTCGCAGAGGCGATTGTTAGTAGCACCGAAAATGATATCATCAACATAAATCTGTACTAATAACATATCCTTATTTTGCTTTTTCAGAAATAATGTTGTATCTACATTTCCCCTAGAGAATTCATGTTCTAATAGGAATTTGCTAAGCCTCTCATACCATGCTCTAGGTGCTTGTTTTAAACCATAAAGTGCTTTGTTTAGTTTATATACATGATTGGGATATTGATGATTTTCAAAACCAGGAGGTTGTTCTACATATACCTCCTCATTAATATACCCATTTAAAAAAGCACTTTTTACATCCATTTGATATAGTTTGAAGTCCTTAGAGCATGCATATGCTAATAATAATCTAATAGCCTCAAGTCTAGCTACGGGAGCAAAGGTTTCATCAAAATCTATGCCTTCTTCTTGATTATAACCCTTTGCTACTAGTCTAGCCTTATTCCTTATAACAATTCCATTTTCATCTAGCTTATTTTTATATATCCATTTAGTACCTATAATTGGATATTCAGAAGGTCTCTACTAGATTCCACACTTTGTTTCTAGTAAATTGGTTTAGTTTTTCTTGCATTGCATTTATCCAATTTACATCATTTTTGGCTTCTTCTATATGTTTGGGCTCAAAGTGTGAAACAAAAGCTAGATGGTTATTCAAATTCCTAAGGGATGCTCTAGTCCTAACGGGTTGAGATGGATCATCTAGAATTAGTTCCTTAGGATGCCCATGAGCATACCTCCAAGCTTTAGTTAGCCCATGATCCACAATACCCTCTTGGCTTGATGATTCTCCTTCAATCAACTTTTGATTATTATCTTGAAATCCCATCTCATCTATCTTTTCTTCAAGTATTTCAACATCATCATCAAAATTAATCTTCTTACTAGACGAGATGTCACTAGAGTCATCAAAAACAACATGTATAGATTCTTCTATAACTAAGGTTCTTTTATTAAAGACTCTATAGGCTTTACTAGTTGTAGAATAACCTAAGAATATTCCTTCATCCGATTTAGAGTCAAATTTACCTAGATTATCTTTCCCATTATTATGAACAAAACACCTACATCCAAAAACATGAAAGTAATTAACTTTTGGTTTTCTGTTTTTCCAAAGTTCATAAGGTGTTTTCTTTATAATGGGTCTTAACAAAATTCTATTTAATATATGGCAAGAAGTATTAATGGCTTCTCCCCAAAAGTACTTAGGGAGGTTACTTTCACATAACATAGTTCTAGCCATTTCTTCTAGTGTTCTATTTTTCCTTTCCACAACTCCATTTTGTTGTGGTGTCCTAGGAGCTGAAAAATTATGGGTTATCCCCTTTTTACTACAAAACTCCTCAAATGACTGATTTTCGAATTCGGTACCATGGTCACTTCTAATAGCTATTACTGAGTTATCTCTAGCATTGGTTACTTCTTTATGGAATTTCTTAAAGACAGAAAATGCTTGATCCTTATGTGCTAGGAACATGACCCATGTGTACCTAGAATAATCATCTACAATGACTAGACCATATTTATTTCCACCTAGGCTTGTTGTTCTAGTTGGACCGAATAGATCCATGTGTAATAATTCTAGAGGTCTAAACGTAGAGACACATTTTATGGATTTAAATGAGTTCCTAGATTGTTTGCCAAATTGACATGCTTCACATATTTTGTTCTTTTCAAATTTTAATTTTGGCAAACCTATCACGGAGTCTCTTTTAACTAGTTTAGTTATTGTGTCCATGCTTGCATGACCTAACTTACGGTGCCATAACCAACTAGCATCATTTTCTTTAGTTTCATTAACAACTAAACATTGGTTATGTTTTGCAAGATCTTCTAGGTCTACAACATATACATTTCCACGCCTAATCCCTTTAAAAACTAAACTATTATCATTAGGATTTGTTATAATGCATAGTGATGGTTTAAACATAACATCATATCCTTTATCACATAATTGACTAATGCTTAACAAGTTATGCTTAAGACCATCAACATATCTAACATTATCTATAAAAGTAGAAGGGGTGATTTGAACTTTACCAATACCAATGATGTGACCTTGGTTGTTGTCTCCAAAAGTCACAGCACCTTCCTTCTTAGCTTCGAGGGTGAAGAATTGATCTTTATCACCCGTCATGTGCCTTGAGCAGCCACTATCCAAATACCAGCAGTTTTTGTTGACCTTGGCTGCAAGACACTCCTACACAAGCAAATCATGTCATCTTAGGTACCCAAGTTTTCTTGGGTCCTTCATGGTTAGTCAAGTTGGTTCCTTTTGGAACCCATACCCTTTTTATTTTCCTTTTTGTTTTACTTTTCCTATAGTCACATACATTTACCTTATGTCCGATAGTTCCACAACAAAAGTAGGTTATTTTCTTAGTTTTAGTTTCCCCAGCTTTAACAAAGAAGTTACTAAGAAGTTTTTGTTTATTTCTTGGTTTATATCCTAACCCCGCTTTATTAAATACGGCTCGTTGACTATTAAGTATCATGTTTAACTTTTCAGAACTATAGGTAAATTTTTCAACTAAGGGTTTGTATTTGTTAAGTTCTTTAGTTAGTGTTTGATTTTCTGCTTTTAGATCATTAAGTTCTTTTGTGAGATCCTTGTTTAGGATTTGTTTATGGTTTTTGGGTTCTAATGTTTCTTTATTTAGCCTTTCATTTTCTTTAGTTAAGGTATTAGTCTTTTGAGTTAAAAGTTTATTGCTTGTCTTAAGTTCCATATTTTCTTTGGTGATTAAGTCCTTATCCTTAACTAATTTATCGTACTTAAGTATGTATGATTGATTAGCTATTTTTAGTTCTTTATTCTTCAGATTTATTGCCTTATATTCTATCATTAATTCATTAAAAGCATCATAAAGCTCATCAAAAGTAAAATCTAAAGGTGATTCGGATGTTACCTCACTTTCATTGGCCATGAAGCAGAGATTGGCCTTTTCCTCTTGTTCCTCATACGATGAAGAGGATGATGAGTCGGAGTCGGATAGAGTCGTGACAAGGGCCTTCTTCTTTTTGTACTTGCTCCCCTTTTTCAGTAAAGGGCATTCAGCTCTTATGTGACCCGGCTTCTTGCACTCGTAACACCCAATCCCCTCGTTTTCCCTTTCCTAACCTTTGTCCTTGCGGTAGAAATTTGAGGGGCCTCTCCTTTGATGATAGGACTTCTTGTGGTTGATGAATCTCTTGAACTTGCGCACAAGAAGAGCCTCACCATCATCTTCCTCATCCTCTTCTTCGTCACTGCTGCTACTGCAAGATAAGTCCTTGTTAGATGAAGTAGATTTTAGAGCTATTACCTTTTTCTTATGGGAGGACTCTTCCTCGTTGTGTTGCTTCATGGTTAGCTCGTGCGTCATTAGGGATCCAAGAAGCTCCTCTAGTAGTAACTTGTTCAAGTCCTTGGCTTCTTGGATTGCCGTCACTTTAGCTTCCCACGACCTAGGTAGACACCGAAAGATTTTCCTGACAAGATCACTGTTAGTATAGCTCTTGCCAAGGCTTTTTAGGCCATTGACAATGTCTGTAAACCTAGTGAACATGCTAGTGATTGTCTCATTAGAATCCATTCTAAATAGTTCATACTTATGAACCAGTATATTTATTTTGGATTCTTTAACTTGATTTGTGCCCTCATGGGTCACTTCAAGTCTATCCCAAATCTCTTTTGCAGAGTTGCAAGTAGAGACCCTATTGAATTCATTTCTATCTAAGGCACAATAAAACACATTCATAGCTTTAGAGTTTAGTTGTGCCTTCCTCATGTCATGTTCATCCCAATCCATTTCTAGTTTGGGTACCTTGACACCATCTACATATATGGATGGGATGTATGGCCCATTTACTACAATAGTCCACATCTCATAGTCTTGGGCTTGGATGAATATTCTCATCCTAGCCTTCCAATATGAGTAGTCAGACCCATTAAAGAATGGGGGTCTTTGGGTGGACTGACCCTCAATGTGGGAAGATCCAAATGGGGTTGTCATTTCGATCTTTTACTCTTGGGTGGAAGAGTTTAGGCTCTGATACCACTTGTTGCCCAGATAGACAACCCAAGAGGGGGGGTGAATTGGGTTTTAAAATAATTTAGATAATTTAAAACGTTATGGATGATTAATTAAAAACTATTGCAAGTTATTTAATTAATTACTATGTGCTGTGAGTAATATGAAATGAGAAGAAGGAGAGACAATCAATCACAAACACAAGTTTTATAGTGGTTCGGAGCTAACCCTTGCTCCTACGTCCACTCCCCAAGTCTCACTTGGGAATTCACTATAATCCTCTTGGATTACAGCCGGTTGTTTTCCAAGCTCACAACCAAACTTGTTGTTTTACGAGCTCACAACGAACTCGGTCGGTTTTCCCAGGCTCACCGACTAGAACCACCCCCGATTGTTTTCCCGGGATCACAATCGAACCCTTACACACGTTGGTTTTAACTCGGCTCACCAACCAACCTCAATCCCCTTGATTCAGTCCCCGATTGAACCAAGTAAATACAAGTTGTAGAAAGAAAACAGAAAATGAGCTTCTCAAAAAGCAGATGAAAACAATATGAACAATAAATGAAGTTAAGAAGCCTCAAATGCTTTTAGATTGGAGATGAGGAATGGCTTCTTAAACTTCTGGTCTCCTCTTGAAAGAGTAGTCGACTTGAATGCAGGAGAAGGAGGCTTTAATTGCTGGGAAGATGTAGTTGGAAGCAGTAAATGCAGATCTTCCTCTTTTTCATTGAAGAGCACGTTACAGAGCTTGAATGCTTGATTAGTTGGAGTGAAATAGTTGTTCTCTCCCTTGCTACAGTCCTCTGTGGCTATTTAAGCCAACCCCCACGGAAACTAGCCGTTAGAGTGCTTTTTCTGCCCGTTCTGAACACTCTGCGCAGCCTGACAATATGACCGTTGGTGGGTTGGAGTCGACTCGCGCGATCAGGAGTCGACTCGGCTGTAGCGGGAGTCGACTCAAGCTTTTCCGGAGTCGACTCAGCAACTGTTCCAAATTTGAATTAAAGTTGCCTTCACGACTGGGAGTCGACTCGTCTTGACCTGGAGTCGACTCGTCAACTTCTGGAGCTGACTTGGCAATTTTGGAGTCGGCTCATCCACTGAAGTCCGTGGATCCAATTTTGAATTTTGTCCACTCGAGTCGACTCGACTGTCCTGGGAGTCGACTCGAATCTCAGAGCCCGAACTCCCGATCCTCTGTCTTTTGGCTCGTCCAGTCTTGGAGTCGACTCGAACTTCCTTGGAGTCGACTCGGCTCTCAGTTTCCGAAAGATGGTCTTCTGCCTTTTGACGTGAAGCTGTCTTGGAGTCGACTCGAGCTGTCTGGGAGTCGACTCGAATCTCAGAGGCAGTAACTTGGTTTTCTGTCTGTCTTGGGGTCGCGGTGTCTTGGAGTCGACTCGCGTATTGCGGGAGTCGACTCGAATCTCAGAGTCCATAAAATGGTCTCTGACTTTCTTTGTGTACCGCTGAGAGTCGACTCTTGCTTTCTTTGGAGTCGACCTGTCAACCATCGGAGTCGACTCACGTTCCACTGGAGTCGACTCGAATCTCAGACCCGAAAACTGCTCTCTGACTTTTCTGCCTGTGACTGCTTGGAGTCGACTCTTACTTCCCTGGAGTCGACTTGGTGAACATTGGAGTCGACTCGCGCACTTCAGGAGTCGACTCGTTGACAGGTTCTGAGTTGATCCTTTCTGTTCTTCTGTCTGTTCTCAGTCGGAGTCGACTCGTACTCATCTGGAGTCGACTCGAGCTCGTGCCAGTGAACTTGATACGCTTGGAGTCGACTCGTGATACTCGGGAGTCGACTCGAGTCTCAGACATTGGTTCAAACAGACTCCTTAACTTATCCAACAATTATGAACCAAGTCTTGGGACACTTAGACAGGATTTTCACTGAAACACTCAATTGAATTCATTAGTAATTAAAAGATATACTCAAATGCTTTGAGCTCATCAAAATCAAATGGGGTTTTAATCAATCACTCCACACATTCACTATGATGGTCCACATCTCATAATCTTGGGCTTGGATAAATATTCTCATCCTAGCCTTCCAATATGAGTAGTCGGATCCATTAAAGAAAGGGGGTCTTTGGGTGGACTGACCCTCAATGTGGGAAGATCCAAATGGGGTTGTCATTTTGATCTTTTACTCTTAGGGTAGAAGAGTTTAGGCTCTGATACCACTTGTTGCCCAGATAGACAACCCAAGAGGGGGGGTGAATTGGGTTTTAAAATAATTTAGCTATTTAAAATGTTTGTGGATGATTAATTAATGCTTTAGCGTGATGATTGATTCGTTTATATGTGCTGTGAATGAAATGAGAGAAATAGAGAGAGACAATCAATTACAAACACAATATTTTATAGTGGTTCGGAGCTAACCCTTGCTCCTACGTCCACTCCCCAAGTCTCACTTGGGAATTCACTATAACCCCTTGGATTACAGCCGGTTGTTTTACAAGCTCACAACCAAACTTGTTGTTTTACGAGCTCACAACGAACTCGGTCGGTTTTCCCTGGCTCACCGACTAGAACCACCCTGATTGTTTTTCCGGGATCACAATCGAACCCTTACACACGTTGGTTTTACACTCGGCTCACCAACCAACCTCTATACCCTTGATTCAATCCCCCGATTGAACCAAGCAAAGACAAGATGTAAATAAAAGGGACAAACAGAAAACAAAGCTTCTCAAAAGCAGATAAATAACAATATAAACTGAAGAGAGGTTAGAAGCCCTCAAACACGTTTGAGTTGGAGTTGAGTAGGGCTTCTTGAGCTTCGGGTCTCCTCTTGAATGTCTGGTCGACTTGAATGCAGGAGGAGGCTTCTTTAAATGCTGGGAAGAGGAAGTTGGATAGAGTTAATGCCGCTCTTCCCTCTTTTCGTTGAAAACCAACTTGCAGAGAATGAAAGCTTGATCTCTTTGAATGGAATGGTGCTTCTCTGCCTTGCTACAGTCCTCTGTGGCTATTTAAACCATTCCCCACGGAAACTAGCCGTTAGACACCTTTTTCTGCCCGTTCTGCACATTCTGCACAACCTGACAATATGTCCGTTGGGGGGTCGGAGTCGACTCGCGCGATCAGGAGTCGACTCGGCTGTAGCGGGAGTCGACTCATGCTTTTCTGGAGTCGACTCGGCAACTGTTCCGGATTTGAATTAAAGTGGCCTCTTCGACTGGGAGTCGACTCGTCTTGACCCGGAGTCGACTCGCCAACTTCTGGAGCTGACTTGGCATTTTCAGAGTCGGCTCATCTCATGAAATCCACGGAGCCAATTTTCAACTTGGCCCACTCGAGTTGACTCGATAATCCTGGGAGTCGACTCGGCGCTCAGAGCCCGAACTCCCGATCTTCTGTCTTTTGGCTCGTCCAGTCTTGGAGTCGACTCGAACTTCTCTGGAGTCGACTCGGCTCTCAGTTTCTGAAATATAGCCTTCTGCCTTTTTGGTGTCGCGCTGTCTCGGAGTCGACTCGTGTATTGCGGGAGTCGACTCGAATCTCAGAGTTCGAAAACTCCTCTCTGACTTTTTCTTTGTGTACCACTGAGAGTCGACTCTCGCTTTCTTTGGAGTCGACCTGCCAACCATCGGAGTCGACTCGCGTTCCACAGGAGTCGACTCGAATCTCAGGGTCGAAATAACGCTCTCTGACTTTTCTGTCTGTAGCTTCTTGGAGTCGACTCATATTACTCCGGAGTCGACTCGGTAAGCATCGGAGTCGACTCGCGCACTTCAGGAGTCGACTCGCTGACAGGTTTTAAGTTGATGCTTTCTGTTCGTCTGTCTGTTCTCAGTCGGAGTCGACTCGTACTGGTCTGGAGTCGACTCGAGCCCGTGCCAGTGATTCTGATACGCTTGGAGTCGACTCGTAATATCCTGGAGTCGACTCGAGTCTCAGACTTTGGTTCAAACTGACTTCATACCTTATCCAAAATATCTTGAACCAAGTCTAGAAACACTTAGACACGATTTTCACTGAAACACTTAATTGAATTCATTAGTAAACATAAGATATACTCAAATGCTTTGAGCTCATCAAAATCAAATAGGGATTTTAATCAATCACTCCACAGGCTTCGCATGTACTTCTCATAGTGGCCATTCGTATGCGTGGCTGCGAAGTCAAGGATCAGATCCATAAGTTTCTTCTATCATAAAACGTATTAATCCCACATTAATATTTTATTTTGGAGTCAGAATTTAGGTCTGATTCCCCGAGGTTTTACCCTCCTTTGGGGCTCCTCACGGAGTTATCTCCAGAATCCATTCGATGGATATTCAGAGATTAATTAGAAAAGAGTGTTTACCTTTTAGATCTAATAGTTAATCATGCATGAAAGTTTTAGCATAATTGTTTAAACGATTCCGGCATAATCCTATGTGTTCTTAAGGTGCTGATTTCTAGATTTGATCTTGTAAGCATGCATCAATTAAATTGTTTGATTCGATTTTTCGCTGCATTTTAAAACTTAAAAAGAACTACGTATGGCTTGATCCCCCTTTTGAAGGGGTACGTAGGCAACCCAATCAGGTTCAGCCATGGTTTAAAAAAAAAAAATTCAGCAAGCTTAATACTGAAGAACCTAAGATTCACTTTCAGTGGTATCAGAGCCAGGTTCGTGTTTAAACATTTATGTTTAATTTTTATAATTAAATCTAAAATCATGAACATGTTTAGATTAGATCTAAAGTATTTTTTATGATTGATTTAATTGCTGATTATGCATGAGTAACTAGATCTGAAATTTTGGATGCATATGATGCATGTTTGTATTAGAATTAGTAACATGAATAAATCTGAAATCATAATATTGTCTAGATTAGATCTAAATAAAGTTTATGATTCATATGATCTCTGATTTTAATGAACAAATCAGATCTAAAAATAAAAGTGAAAAAATAAATACATAAGATGTATGTTGTTTGAATTAATTCATGTTATTATGTATATGTGATGCATGACATAAAACATAATGACTTAAACATGAATTAAATCTGATTACATGTGATTAATTACAAAAACTCAGATCTAAAAATATATTTTAAGAACTGAAAGATTGTAATTAATATGTAATTAAAAAGAAATATGCAATGATCAAAACTTTCATAAGTCTAAACTTAATTGAGAATTAAGTGTTATGAAATAGAATTGTAACTCAATTAATTGACATTGCATAATTCTTTGGGCATATGGGTTAGTTTGAATCAAGTTCCTAGGATTGGGTTAGACCTAAGGTTAGAATCATACTGCTACAATTTTTATCTTGTTCTTTTTAAAAGAGAAATTAAAAGTAGGATACCCCAAGTATAGGGTGTAGCGAAGTAATATTCTCGATGAGTCCGAGATCGTATCCACAGGGATTTGACTATGAACAAAAACTAAAGGCTAATTTATATTCAGCTTGGGATAACTAAGGCATCCGGATTCAACTTAGTACTTCTTCATGCATTTCTTTTAATCACCTATTACCTCAGTTAGATCTGAGTGAAGACCTAACTGAAGAATAAAGCGGTGAAAATCATAAATAAATGGATCTTTATGGACAGTATTGCATTAATTTTACTTTAGACTACCGGGATTTCTAAGCATCTGTTATATCCTGGGGGAAATAACAGAACAAACAAATGTATAAGTTTAAAGTAATTCCTAAACATTCACTGCACATAAATGATATTAAAATTTTAATTGATGATTAAAAGAATACATGAAAAAATACTAGGCTATTCCCTAGCCTTAGCTAAGAGAGATTTAGCTATCCATATGAGATGCAAGCATTTTTATAAAAGGAATTAGCATAGAATAAATAAAATAAAGCATAAATCCCCTTTTTTTTCTTTCTTTGGTTCAGAAAATAGGGCACTCTGTTTTCTCTCCGTGGCCTCTTCTCCTCTCTCGCTCGGCTGGGAAAGGTGTGGATGTTGGCTCCCCCTTGCTCCGTGTCCTTCTCCTTTTCCTTCACCGGATGATCCCCAAAAATGGAAGGCCTCCTCCTTCTCTTGCTCGGCTGGGAAAATTGGAAGAGGAGATGCTCCCGGATGGATCCTGCTGGCCGCCTGTCCTCTTCCGTCGGCTGCTTCTCGCCTCCACCCGATGGTTCTCCTCCTCCTCCTTCTTTGCTCCGTCCTCTCTCTCCTCATCCCCCTTGCTCCCGTCCTCCTCCTTCCTTTTATAGCATGTTAAGCCTGTTGAAGGTGTGGCTGGGAATACGGATCGGGGTCGCAGTTGAAACGCATGGATTTGAATGCAGAACCCGTGGCCTCCCTTTGTTTGCTTGAGATGCGGGATGAATGAAGTTGAATCGACTTTGGGAGATCGCAGAAGCTGGAATGCTGCTGAGGCGGGATGCGGATGAGATGCCACGATGCTTGGAAGATCCACGGTCGGTTGGGAAGATGAGATTGGAGCGTTGTCTGTTCGTTGGAAGCCACGGACGATGGGATGAAGGAAACGTGGATGACCGTTGGGAAGCTCCTCACGGCCGCTGGCTCGAACAGATGGAATGTGGCGAAGGTTGGGAAGCTGAGAAGACTCCTCTAATGGCTGGAATTTATTTGCTGTAAAGGAAGTGGAGGGATGTTGAGAAGTTGAAGATTTGGGCAGATGATCGGATGCCGCTTGGAATACGTGGGACGCGGACGGTTTGGGAGCTGTTCAGCTACTGGGATGAACCGAACGGATGCATGGAATACGTGGATGGCCGTTGTGGATGAGCTGGGATCTTCATGATGCGGGCACTAATGCTGGCTGAATCAGCTGGACGCAGTGATATGGATTGCATGATGGATGACGGGCAACGTGAGGCTCAGATGAGACGCTAGGGATTTGTTGAGCACGGGCTGCCAGGCATTGAGCTCAAATCCAACATTATTGGGTCTTTTGAATTACATGCACCCAGACACAATAAAACATTAATTAATCAATTTTATTAATGAAGATTAGCTATAATACTAATTAAGATAATATGAAAATTTCACTTTTGTACTCTCATCACACCCCCCAACTAGCTTATTGCTAGTCTCTAGCAATTTAGTGTGAAAATGATAAAATGAGGGTGCAAAAGTATTGTTTATTTTATTAATATATATAAATATGCATGAATTAAAATAAATACTCACTTTCGTAGAGCATTACGATTGCACTTAGCACGTGCAACAAGCCGTTAAACCCCTAGGTTACCCTAGTGGACGAGTGTTGTCTCGTGAGGGTTTGCAGTGATGTTACCCACAAACATCGTTTTTATGTTTAAAAGATACTTTAAATCATAGCAACCCTTAAGGCAAATGAAAATGTGACGTCTCAGAAAATCTATACCTCCACCACAATTGGGTACCTCTTGAGTTCTAGGTGCACTACTCAAATTCACAAGTGTTAACTACCATTTGTTAGCTCCCGATCCACTAAATTTTTTGAATATCACATGTTATTTGTCCAGAATGGTTCGCATATAAAAATGAAGCTATCAATCCCAACTAGACATCCCAGGAACACAGAGTTCTAAAACAATGGAGTCAAACCAGTCATCCACATGTCACTTGGTTTTAGTTTAACTAACCCACTCTTTTTTTTTTCTTTTTTTTTTTAACAGTGATTACAACAATCTAACTCCATTAGGCTCTAGTAAGGTCCATGTAACAAGCTTTGGGTCAATGACTCTTGATCCAGTTGGCTCAAGGCATTAGGTGAAACACCCCTCAGACTTAATTACTCAAACCAGACTACGCCACGAGGCCAGACTAGTCACTTATTTCAGTCATTTTCACCTTTTTACGCGAACACTCGCTGCTTTATAGGCAAGAGGCCCGGTTACTCAGTGAAGACAAACTGTATTATTTCTCTCTCTCTCTCTCTCTCTCTTTTTAATTATATATATATATATTAAGATATGACTGTATTGTGACAATAGGTCAACCAAGGTCAGAACATAAAGCACCTAGGTGATCTAGCCGGGAATTTCAAACTCTATCTTTATGAGAAAACCAAATCATGAACTTTAGAACAAGGACACTCGTACTTCTCTTGCGAATAAGATCAACAAACAAATAGGTAACACAAGTGAACTCCTGAGGCTTTCCTATTGTCATTGAATACTTGTGTGGGGATCTAGTAATAGGTCTCTGATAAGTCATAATGTGCTCCTTGCCTTAATAGCTGCACATGTTTAATTCTATGAAAAAAATTATATTTTTATTTTTTATTTATTTATTTATATATATATTTTTATTTTAATTTTTTAATAGTTTTTTTTTTAAGATATGACAATTGGTATAATATATAGAAAAATACAGTAATCTCTCCCCCCAACTTAATTTCAACATTGTCCCCAATGTCGCAACATGAATGCATGAAATATGGCATTAATGATTGTATGAAGGATAATAAGGCTGAAGGTGAGAATTTACCTGATAGAATGACTGCATACTGTTGTTGCTCTCCAATTGTGATATTAACAGAAAATGGAAGAAAGACAAATTATGATACAAACAGAGGATCTCTAGCAGATATAGAGATCAATCCTGATAAACAGGATCTCCCAGATTGGTCGATTCAACCTCTGGGGTAAAGTTTTCCAAAAATAACTTCAAACGTTGCCTATTTACTTTAAAAATATTACCATTGTTTGGATTCTCTATCTCAACAGTTCCATAAGGATAAACAGTTTTAACTATAAACGGGCCGGTCCACCTAGATCTCAATTTTTCTGGAAATAAATGAAGTCTTGAATTATACAATAGAACTTTCTGGGAAGGCTCAAATGTTTTCCTTATAATATTTCTATCATGAAAGACTTTCATTTTGTTCTTATAAATTCGAGCATTCTCATATGCTTCATTCCTGATTTCCTCTAGTTCGTTAAGTTGAAGTTTGCGTAGTGAACTAGCCTTATCCATATCGAAATTAAATCTCTTAATAGCCCAGTAGGCCCTATGCTCCAATTCCACAAGCAAGTGACACGGTTTGCCAAAAATAAAACGGTATGGAGACATACCAATCGGGCTTTTAAAAGCAGTACGATAAGCCCAAAGTGCATCAGTTAAATGCAAAGACCAGTCTTTGCGATTTGGGTTAACCATTTTTTCCAGAATATTCTTAATTGATCGATTGGATACTTCAACTTGTCCACTTGTTTGTGGATGATAAGGGGTGGCAACTTTATGGGTGATCCCATATTTTCGCATTAAAGCCTCAAAAGGCTTATTACAGAAGTGTGAACCCCCATCACTGATGATGGCTCGAGGCGTTCCGAATCTGGAAAGAATGTTTTCTTTTAAAAATTTTAAAACAGTTTTATGGTCATTATGCTTACAAGGAATTGCCTCAATCCATTTGGAGACATAATCTACAGCTACTAAAATGTACAAATTTCCGAATGAAGGAGGAAATGGACCCATAAAATCAATTCCCCAACAATCAAATATTTCGATAATTAAAATTGGGTTGAGGGGCATCATATTCCTATGAGTTATCCCACCTAACTTTTGACAACGCTCACAAGCTTTGCAAAAGTTATGGAAATCTTTGAATAAGGTGGGCCAATAGAAACCGCACTGTAAAATTTTTGCAGCCGTTTTCTTAGCAGAGAAATGACCACCGCAAGCTTTAGAATGACAAAAGGAAATGACACTAATAAATTCGTCATTAGGTACACATCTCCTAATAATTTGGTCTGGGCAGTATTTGAAAAGATAAGGATCATCCCAGAAGAAATTTTTTATTTCGGTCAGAAATTTTCTTTTATCCTGTTCATTCCAATGAATCGGGAGTTCACCCGTGACAAGAAAATTTGCAATGTCTGCAAACCAGGGTGATGACGTGATCCCAAAGAGTTGTTCATCAGGAAAAGTGTCTCTTATGGGTGAATTGTCTATGGAATCTGGAAGAATGAGACGGGACAAGTGATCAGCCACTACATTCTCTACCCCCTTTTTATCTCTTATTTCTAGAAAAAATTCTTGGAGTAGAAGGATCCACCTAAGCAAACGCGCCTTAGCATCCTTTTTTAAAAGAAGGTACTTAAGGGCAGCGTGGTCAGTGTAGATAATGATTTTGGATCCAATCAAGTAAGACCTAAATTTGTCTAATGCAAATACTACGGCGAGTAATTCCTTTTCCGTAGTGGTGTAATTCATTTGTGCACTATTTAAAGTCTTACTTGCATAGTAGATAACATAGGGCTTCCTTTCTTTTCTTTGCCCTAGAACTACCCCAACTGCATATTCACTAGCATCACACATAATTTCAAAAGGAAGCGACCAGTCAGGTGGTTGCATGATGGGAGCAGAGGTCAGCAAGCTTTTAAGTTTATCAAAAGCTCTTTGACATTCTTCAGACCACACAAATTGGGTTTCCTTTTGAAGGAGATTACATAAGGGTTTAGATATTGAGCTAAAATCTTTAATGAATCTCCTATAAAATCCAGCATGACCCAAAAATGAGCGTATATCTTTGATAGTTTTTGGGTTGGGTAAGTTAGCAATTAAGTCAATTTTAGCCTTGTTTACTTCAATCCCTTCAGATGAAATGACATGCCCGAGAACAATTCCCCTAGTTACCATGAAATGGCACTTTTCCCAGTTTAAGATTAGATTCTTCTCCTCACACCGAATTAAGACTAGCCTTAAATGGTCCACACAGTTTTCAAAAGAGGAGCCGAAAACCGAAAAATCATCCATGAAGACTTCCAAAAAACGCTCAACCATGTCAGAGAAAATACTGAGCATGCATCTTTGGAAGGTTGCAGGAGCATTACATAATCCAAAAGGCATTCTCTTGTAAGCAAATGTGCCAAAAGGACATGTAAAAGTGGTCTTTTCCTGATCTTCAGGATCAATTGCAATTTAGTTATAACCGGAATAGCCATCTAGGAAGCAATAAAATTTATGTCCTGCCAACCTTTCTAAGATTTGATCAATAAAAGGTAGAGGAAAGTGATCCTTCCTAGTGACAGAATTAAGTTTTCTATAATCAATGCATACACGCCAACTAGTGGGGACCCTAGTTGGAACTAATTCATTGTTGGCATTTTTGACTACAGTAACACCAGATTTTTTCGGGACCACTTGGGTTGGACTTACCCATTTACTATCTGAAATTGGGTAGATCATACCCGCATCCAGAAGTTTTAGAACTTCTGCCCTAACCACATCCTTCATGTTTAGGTTCAATCGACGTTGAGGTTGACGAGAAGGTTTGGCATCAGCTTCTAGGTGGATTCTATGAGTGCAAATTGAGGGACTAATTCCCTTGATATCAGCAATTGTCCACCCTATTGCTCCCTTATGCTCTTTGAGAATTTCTAATAATTTTAGTTCTTGACTTTGTTCGAGTTGGGATGATATGATCACAGGAAAAGTCTCTTCTTGACCAAGGTATGCGTACTTGAGCTCAGATGGCAAAGGTTTTAGCTCAAGTTTAGGTGCTTGAACACTAGATGGTAGAGGACTATTATTGCGTGGGGGCAATTCTTCGAAACGAGATTTTCACCGATCTGTATCCAACAAAGGAGCTGAATCTAATATAGCACTGATTTCTCTAAAATTTTGGTTTATATCTGTATTTCCGAAATGAGTTAGGCATGTTTCTAAAGGATCAGAAGAAAGAGATTGGACAAGAGCATCTTCTACAATGGAGTCGATCAGATTAACTCCATGAATCTCATCATTTTCGTTGTCATTATCGGGTTGTTTGCAAATGTTAAATATATTAAAATCTATAGTCATATTTCCAAATGATATTTTCATTATTCCATTTCGACAGTTGATCAAAGCATTGGAAGTAGCTAGAAATGGGCGGCCTAGAATGACAGGTATTGGAGTGGTACAATTCATGACAGGCTGGGTATCTAATACTATGAAGTCGACTGAAGAATAGAATTTATCAATTTGGACAAGTACAT
Source organism: Phoenix dactylifera (assembly GCF_009389715.1). NCBI lineage: Eukaryota > Viridiplantae > Streptophyta > Magnoliopsida > Arecales > Arecaceae > Phoenix > Phoenix dactylifera. Next base: position 417,554 of record NW_024067784.1, on the reverse strand, counting down.
CCTCGACTACTCCTCTTGGTATCTTTATAGATCGATCGGCAAGTTGGAGAGTAACCTTGGTGGGTTTTAGTTCACCAAGTCCTAATTGTTCATAAACTGAATAGGGCAGTAAGTTAACACTTGCACCTAAATCCAGAAGGGCTCGTTGTATCCTGAAGTTTCCTATGATGCAAGATATGGTAGGACAACCAGGATCTTCATATTTAGGTGGGGTGTTGTGTTTGAGAATAGCACTCACCTGTTCAGTTAGAAAAGCTTTCTTTTGTACGTAAAGCTTTCGCTTTATGGTACAAAGATCTTTTAAAAATTTGGCATAAGATGGGATCTGCTTAATGGCATCTAATAGAGGAATGTTAATCTTTACTTGTTTAAAGATATCCAAAATTTTTTGATCAGGTACTCCTTTTTTAGCCGCAAGCAAGCGCTGAGGGAATGGAGCAAATATTTTATGATGAGGTATTGGATCATCTTGTTCATTATCATCTTCATCCTTCTTCTCAATGGATTTTTCAGGTTTGTCATCCTTCATTGGAATTTCTTTGTTAATTATTTTTCTACTACGAAGGGTTGTGACAGACTTAACTTGTTCAAATTTTGGTTGGGATGAACTTGTTTCATGGACCTCATGTTGACCCTTTGGGTTAGATTGAGGTTGGGCTGGAAATGTCCCTTTTTCCCTAACATTGAGTTGAGCCTCAATTCTACCTACAGAATTTTTAAGTTCTTGGAGTGATTGCATTGTATTCTGATTTATTTGAGTCTGCCCTTGCATGAAGGTTTGCAAAGTATCTTCAAGGGATTTCCTATGTGGTGTCACATAAGGAGTAGGAACAGAATTTCCTTGAGATTCATTGGCAGTGGGTCCATGTCTCCAACTAAAGTTAGGATGGTTTTGCCAATTAGGATTATATGATTCTGGAAATGGTCTTTTATAAGTATTGGTGAAATTTGCTTGATCATCCAATACTTCTTGAAAAGCAGGGATTGTAGGACAATCCTTGGTCACATGTGCATTACTCTCACAAATTCCACATATACTTTCAACAATAGTTTGTGCTTTTCCTATATTGGCCTTGCTTAATTCCATGGCTTCAACCTTCCTAGTCAGATTAGCAATTTTTATATTGACATCATTATCATCTTTAATAAGATATATTCCTCCTTTTGCATTAGGTGCTATTTTAGATTTTTCATTTTTATCTGTTGTATCCCAAGCTTGTGCATTTTCTGCTAAAAGATCAAAATAATCCCAGGCTTCATTTGGTTCCTTACTCATGAATTCACCGTTACACATCATTTCTACAAATTGTCTCATATTGGAGGACAACCCATCATAAAAGAAACTAATGACCCTCCAAATTTCATATCCATGATGTGGGCAAGCAAGCAGAAGGTCCTTAAATCTTTCCCAACACTGAAAAAATGTCTCTCCATCTTTTTGTGCAAAGTTCATGATATTTCTTCTAAGTGTGTTTGTTTTATGTGTTGGGAAGAATTTCTTTAAAAATTCTCTTGTCATTTTTTGCCAGGTAGCTATGGTCCTAGGCCTTAAGGAGTGTAACCATGACTTAGCTTTTTCTTTTAAAGAAAAAAGAAATAACTTAAGTTTAACTACCTCTTCAGTGACATCATTGAAATGAAGTGTTGAACACACTTCATCAAATTCTTTGAGATGCAAATAGGGACTTTCAGAATCAAGTCCGTGAAACTTTGGGAGTAATTGGATTATTCCTGGTTTCATATCAAAAGCTCCCGCAGCAGTAGGAATAACCATACAGGATGGGGTACTAGTCCTAGTGGGTTGTAGATAATCACGAAGTGTTCTAATAGGTAAGTCATCTTGAAATTCATTATCTCCCTGATTACTACCATTATCTTCCATTTGATTATTTGAATTTTGAACAATTAAATTTTTATCTCTTGATTCAACTCGAAATAATCTATTCATTTTATCTCTCTCCCACAACAGCATATACTGAAATTTTATTTTATTTATATATTTTATTATTTTTTTATTTATTATTATTATTTTTTTTATTTGGGGTTGGTACAAGTACCACCTAAAGAGATCTAAACAAACACACGAACAAAAATTTAATTAAAATTATGCATTAAAACATCACCCAACAATTTCTAATGTTTTCCTAAATATTCTAGACAGCTCCTAACTGGTTTGAAGAGGACACCTAAGCCTCCAATCCGGTCTAGTAACCTTAGTCGACCAGGTAAGCTCCCAGGTAAGTGGAGGGGTCACGATGCGTGTAGCAAAGGTCCCACTTAAAATCCACTTTCCTCGAACAGAAACTGTCTCCCTTCAATCACTTAGAGGGACAAAGCTTGTCTAGACATCGACCAGGGCCATAGAGCGAAGTTGGTGCAACTTTCAGTGGTCTTCGTCCTATTGAGCTCGAATATTCTTAGGGGCCAATGTCTAGTTGATTTTAATTAGGCTTAGGATATTTATGCACTGGGATGATTTTTGGGCTAAGGACGAGTGATGAAATCCCGACTTTATCTTTTTAATGGGTTCAACCCTTAGATTATTTTATGCAAATGCTTTATACTATATGCAACAATCAAGAAAAATTTTTAACATTTTATGTCATGACATTATATTGCATTTGAATAGTTGATCAAGCAAACTAGCTTATTTTTTTTTTAATTTTTAATTTTTATTTTTATTTATTTTATTATTATTTTAATTATTAATTTTTTTTTAATTTTTTTAAACAAGAGTAAAATTCTAATCTAGGAAAAATAGGACTAGTATGAACAAAACAGAAAAATTAATTTAAATACTCACGGCCAGAGTTCGTTCACTCCGGAAATCCAAAAATGCGATCTTGATCTTCCTTGTTACTGGTCCCGCTTTGTGTCGTCCTTGAATCTGAAAAGATTTGAAATTTCAACCTTGTTAAAAATAAAGAAAAATTGAAGAACTATAAATTAAAAATTGAAATTTTCAGCCTTGTTCTCGTTTGCACGTTGCAAATCCCCGGCAACGGCGCCAAAAACTTGCTACAATTTTTATCTTGTTCTTTTTAAAAGAGAAATTAAAAGTAGGATACCCCAAGTATAGGGTGTAGCGAAGTAATATTCTCGATGAGTCCGAGATCGTATCCACAGGGATTTGACTATAAACAAAAACTAAAGGCTAATTTATATTCAGCTTGGGATAACTAAGGCATCGGGATTCAACTTAGTACTTCTTCATGCATTTCTTTTAATCACCTATTACCTCAGTTAGATCTGAGTGAAGACCTAACTGAAGAATAAAGCGGTGAAAATCATAAATAAATGGATCTTTATGGACAATATTGCATTAATTTTACTTTAGACTGCAGGGATTTCTAAGCATCTGTTATACCCTGGGGGAAATAACAGATCAAACAAATGTATAAGTTTAAAGTAATTCCTAAACATTCACTGCACATAAATGATATTAAAATTTTAATTGATGATTAAAAGAATACATGAAAAAATACTAGGCTATTCCCTAGCCTTAGCTAAGAGAGATTTAGCTATCCATATGAGATGCAAGCATTTTTATAAAAGGAATTAGCATAGAATAAATAAAATAAAGCATAAATCCCCTTTTTTTTTCTTTCTTTGGTTCAGAAAATAGGGCACTCTGTTTTCTCTCCGTGGCCTCTTCTCCTCTCTCGCTCGGCTGGGAAAGGTGTGGATGTTGGCTCCCCCTTGCTCCGTGTCCTTCTCCTTTTCCTTCACCGGATGATCCCCAAAAATGGAAGGCCTCCTCCTTCTCTTGCTCGGCTGGGAAAATTGGAAGAGGAGATGCTCCCGGATGGATCCTGCTGGCCGCCCGTCCTCTTCCGTCGGCTGCTTCTCGCCTCCACCCGACGGTTCTCCTCCTCCTCCTTCTTTGCTCCGTCCTCTCTCTCCTCATCCCCCTTGCTCCCGTCCTCCTCCTTCCTTTTATAGCATGTTAAGCCTGTTGAAGGTGTGGCTGGGAATACGGATCGGGGTCGCAGTTGAAATGCATGGATTTGAATGCAGAACCCGTGGCCTCCCTTTGTTTGCTTGAGATGCGGGATGAATGAAGTTGAATCGACTTTGGGAGATCGCAGAAGCTGGAATGCTGCTGAGGTGGGATGCGGATGAGATGCCACGATGCTTGGAAGATCCACGGTCGGTTGGGAAGATGAGATTGGAGCGTTGTCTGTTCGTTGGAAGCCACGGACGATGGGATGAAGGAAACGTGGATGACCGTTGGGAAGCTCCTCACGGCCGCTGGCTCGAACAGATGGAATGTGGCGACGGTTGGGAAGCTGAGAAGACTCCTCTAATGGCTGGAATTTATTTGCTGTAAAGGAAGTGGAGGGATGTTGAGAAGTTGAAGATTTGGGCAGATGATCGGATGCCGCTTGGAATACGTGGGACGCGGACGTTTTGGGAGCTGTTCAGCTGCTGGGATGAACCGAACGGATGCATGGAATACGTGGATGGCCGTTGTGGATGAGCTGGGATCTTCATGATGCGGGCACTAATGCTGGCTGAATCAGCTGGATGCAGTGATATGGATTGCATGATGGATGACGGGCAACGTGAGGCTCAGATGAGACGCTAGGGATTTGTTGAGCACGGGCTGCCAGGCATTGAGCTCAAATCCAACGTTATTGGATCTTTTGAATTACATGCACCCAGACACAATAAAACATTAATTAATCAATTTTATTAATAAAGATTAGCTATAATACTAATTAAGATAATATGAAAATTTTACTTTTGTACTCTCATCACATACATGGACAAATAGAATTAATTGATCAAATCTAATTAAGTAGTAACTAGATTAGATCAAAAAAATTCTAGGTCAATTTACAATAATTGTAGATGGATCAAGTCCATGTCTTTGATTAGACCAAGATGGAACTTGATTTAGGCTCAGAGGTGTAGCCCAAGTCATTTGAGTAATCAAATCGAAATTGATTAACCAGTCGGTGTCTAAGGTAAGTTTGGCAGTTTTGACCAGTAGTTTTTAATTGGGAGCTACTCGCACTGATTCGTCTTTGTCGAGTTAATGACATATCCCTTCCACCGATCTCACTTACCTGGCCGACATGGTCAATCACATTTTGATTGGATTACTTAATGATTCGAGTTAGCCCATGCCTATAAGAAAAATCAGTTTGACTGATTTAGGTGCCTCCTTAACCGGTTTCAGTCTAATCTGATTTGGTGAAGTCAGTGGGAGAAATTAGACTAACCGGATCTTCTCATCTATCCTAATTATAAAATTCTCTAAAATTATTAGGTCCTTAAAATAAAATAGTTATGCTGATAACTAGGTCATAGCCTCCCATTAAGTTGGGTGATAATGGGTCCAATATTTTGATAATTATTGAAGGCACACGCCTGGTACTTATCAAGCATTGAAATTGTCACTCAATGTATGATGAGTTAAGTGTACCTTTAATAGGCGGTCAGATGAGCCGAGCCACACTCGGGCTTGGTCGTCTATTAGTTGATTAGACTTAACCCTATCATTTAATGGTTGGACCTGACTAGGGTATTCGGTGGAGGCGCCACACGCCTGCCGAAAAACCTAGGGCAAAATCATCACTAGAAGTTGCTTGGTGAAGCAATTGGTTAAGAACCTACCAATAGGTGCATATGGGTTAGCCGAGCCACACTCGGGCCTATATGCGATCTATTGGGTTCTAGTGCCCACTAAAGTATTAAGAGTAATTTTTCGAATTGGAGGTAGAGGCTACCAATTTGTATAAAATAGTGGAAGTACCTTTAGACTAAAGTCCAAGTCTAATGTGTTTAGTCAATTCATATACTAATAGCCAAATTTTCTTTTATACAGAAATGGCCACTAATTTGTCGCTTCGCTCATTATTGGATAATGACAAGTTGACTGGTCCCAACTTCAATAATTGGTATAGAAAACTAAAAGTTGTGCTATTTTCAGCGCACGTATGAAGGATGGGGCTTCGGTGACCGATCATGTATTGTACATGATTGAGTTAATCGAGCGCCTAGGCACTTTTGGATCTCCCCTACATGATCAATTGGGAAAGGATGCTATACTGAATTCTCATCCTAGTTCGTACTGCCCATTTCTTACCAACTTTCGTATGACAAAACTGGTAGTAAATTATCACCAATTGTTGGGTTTACTACAAACTTTTGAGAATGATCACCAACTCCTAAAAGGGTCGGTGAATTTAGTGGGAGGTTCGTCCAGAGGTCGTGATACCTTTAAGAAAGGAAAAAAAAATAAAATCCAAAAGAAATAGGTGCACCATGCTCAGCCTAGTCAGAAAAAGAATAAAAAGGCTGATCAGAGCAAGGCAGAGTGCTTCTTCTGTAAGAAGCAAGGACATTGGAAGAGGAACTGTCCCCTTTACATTGCATCCCTCAATCCGAACCAGCCTAAGAAAAGTGGGCAATCAGTTGCCAATCAAGGTACTTATATGATAACACCTTGCAATTTTTCTATTTGTGATAATTCGACCTGGGTATTGGATACTGGTAGTCCTTTTAATATTTGCAATTCGTTGCAAGGGCTACAAGTCAGTGAGAGGTTTGAAGAAGGAGAAAGGTTCCTAAATGTTGGAGATGGAAGATCAGTTCCAATTCTAGCTTTAGGAATTCTTAAACTTGAATTCAGCTCTCATGTAAATGTCCTTAGTGATTATCACTATTGTCCAAGTTTTTTATTGAATGTCATTTCTGTAGGCCTTTTGGCCAAAAATGGTTATGAAATATCAATAAAAAAGGATCATTGCAATATCATTTGGAATGGTGCTTCTGTAATGAATGGAACTCTGAGTAATGGCATTTACATTTTGTCACAGCCCATTCATATAATGTACAAGTCCAATAAGCGCCCTAGAATAGATAATGTCACGGATGTCTACCTTTGGCATCATAGACTAGGTCATATTAACAAGAACAGGATGAACATGTTAAGTAAAGAGGAAATCCTCGATGTTAATGATTGTGAATCATTGACAACCTGTGAATCATGCCTTCTTGGTAAAATGACCAAATCACCTTTTACCGAAAAAGGTGAACGAGCCAGTAACTTATTGACCCTTGTATATTCTGATGTATGTGGGCCAATGAGCACAAATGCTAGAGGTGGATATTCATATTTTATTACGTTTACAGACAACCTTTCTAGGTATGGTTATGTCTATTTAATGAGACATAAATCTGAATCATTTGAAATATTCAAATTATATCGTAATGATGTAGAAAAACAAACTGGAAAGAGTATTAAAACTCTTCGATCAGATCGAGGAGGTGAATACCTCACCAGTGAGTTTTTGATATATCTAGGAGAAAATGGAATTCTCTCGTAATGGACTCCTCCTGGTACATCACAATATAATGGTGTGTCGAAAAGAAAAAATCGAACTCTGTTAGACATGGTTCGATCCATGACGAGGTTTGCTGATCTGCCCATATCCTTTTGGGGATATGCTCTTGAGTCAGTCTGCTATATTCAAAATAAGGTTCCAAGTAAGTCTGTAAATAAAACACCGCATGAGATGTAGACTGGACGTAAGCCGAAGCTCTCTCACCTTAGGGTTTGGGGGTGTCCAGCGTATGTCAAACGTTTGAAGACAGACAAACTTGAATCCAAGTCTGATATATGTTTCTTTGTTGGTTATCCTAAAGAAACTAAAGGATATTACTTCTACTTTGCTGAAGAACAAAAATTGTTCGTAAGCAATAGAGCTATTTTCCTAGAGAAAGAATTTCTTAGTGTAGGAACTAAAAGCTCTAATGTTGAGCTTAGAGAAGTTCAACATGTATAAGACCCGACACCATCCACTGAGCCAATTGAGTCGGAGTTGATTAGATCAGATCCAGAACCCATCTTAGATGCACCATTAAGGCGATCAGGTAGAGTACCATGTCAGCCGGATAGATACTACGGTTTCTTGGTCCGGGATGGAGATCCTATCGAACTTGATGAAAATGATGAGGATCCGATCACATATATGGATGCAATGCAGAGGTATGACTCTGATAAATGGCTTGGAGCCATGCAATCCAAAATAGAATCCATGAAGATCAATGATGTATGGACATTAGTTGACCCACCCGAAGGGATTAAACCCATAGGGTGTAAGTGGATATTCAAAAGAAAACAGGGTGCAGACGGAAAGGTAGAGACCTATAAAGCCCGTCTGGTTACCAAAGGATATCATCGACGTTATGGTATTGACTATGACGGGACATTTTCTCCTGTGGCAATGCTCAAGTCCATTCAGATTGTGCTTGCGATAGCAGCACATTTAAACTATAAAATCTGGCAAATGGATGTAAAGACCACATTTCTAAATGGAGATTTAGAAGAGGAAGTGTATATGATACAACCTGAAGGTTTTACATCTGCAGATGAGTCTAAAGTGTGCAAGCTTCAAAGTGTTAGGTTTCCCAGTGCCCTAGGGCACAGCGGAAGATACGAGATTATAAAATTTTCTTATAAGACCCCTTATATGAAATCTTAATAAGCCAAGATCACCTTAATAGTATAACCAAATAATGTAGAAAATATAATCTTGATATAGATAAAAACCTATCATGCTATATCCAATATGTCTGAAGATGTCCTAAGGCACCCAAATGTTCACCCTCCAATGTTGATCCACACAGAAATGGGTTCAAGACTCTAGCTCCACCAAAACTTGATTCTAGTTGTTTAATCCTTCCAAAGAATTTAATTGGCTGATTTTTCTTCACTTTCTTCTTCCTTTCTACCTCTAAAACATTCACTAGCCTTTTTGTCCTAAAGAAGACCCTCTTGTCTTGGGCTAGGACAAAAGAGAGAGGTTTGTAAGAAAGAAGGGATAAGGGAGAGAGAAGGAGAGGCTTTTTCTTGGATGATCTTTAGAACCCCAGGGCGCCTCCTTATTTATAAGAGATGGAGGGATGCATCATAAAGGGATGCATCCCATCCACACACCTCATCATGATGAGGCATGTGCCAAGAGAGGCATCCCATCATGATCGGGTGCTAAGGAGAAGGGTGTATCAACTTCTTTCTCACGTCTCCCTCTTAAATCCTGATGATCCAAGGGCCCAAATGCAGTGAACCAAAACCAATGGTCCAGATCTAGGCGCCATCTAATAGTCCAGATCAAGGCATCATCATCCAGGGTTCCATCCAATGGTCCAGAAGCAAGATGCCATCACCAATGGTCCAGATTCAGGCGCTGAGCAACGGTCCAGATTTTTCATCCAGAGAGCCATCCAGTGGTCCAAAATAAAGCGCCAACCAGTGGACTAGATCCTTCATCCAGGAAGCCATCCAATGGTCCAGATGAAGGTGCCAACCAGTGGACCAGATCCTTCATCCAGGGAGCGATCCAATGGTCTAGAAGTGAAGGCCCTATCAAACCCAATCCAATTGGGTTTAACCAACTTAAAGAAAATATTAAACCTAATCAAATCAGTTCTAATTAAAGCCAAATAGGTTCCAACTCTTGGCTAACCCATATTAGGTCATGATCTAATCATATTAGATCAACCTAATCTAAGAATCAGATTCGAATTTAATTTGAATCAGGAGCTAGGGTTTGCAACACGTGCTAGCATGTTCATCTTGCAAACATGATCTAATCCAATTAGACCCTTGATCAATTCTCTTGTGTGTGACCCATTGGGTTCCTTATCTTAGCCAGCAGTAGGTGCAGGTGCAAGTTGACCTAACCTGATTAGAGTACCTCTAATCCAATTTAGGTTCAATTTAGTGCTAAACTTGACTTAGCAATTAGAACCTTTCTGATGCTTTGATTTAATCAAACTCTTTGATCCGATCAACCCACAAGACAAGATTGACGTCTAGCAACGTATCATGTCTACCCGAAAGATCAAAAATGTATTGGACAAATCCAAACATACCCTTCAGTGGCAAGTTATCGTGCAATTCAATCTCTCAGTCATACTACATCCTGAATAAGTGCATGAGTATGGATCAATATCAAACTCAATCACTTATTCATGTCTCTCTCAATCTTTTATATTTTAATTCAAACAATGAAACATTAGAAACTCTTTCTAATTTTTATTTTGCTTTGATCAAAGGCTTCTTGAATCATGATAAGATTAGAGTAAGTAGGATGTTACCTTCTCTTACTAGAAGTGACTGATTCCTTGTTGACCTACTCACAACCTTTGTACAAAATCCACCATATCCAGAATACCCCGTACACAATGCAATGTCGTGAATGAGGGTAAACCAAAATATAATGTCCTAATTTATGGGGTTCATCATAACCCTAAAACTAATGTCCTAATTTATGGGGTTCATCATCCAATAATAAAATAGATAAGCAGCAAATGATGAAACACAATGCCTTTATTGATATATATCGAGTGTCAAAGTACATGATTTGGAGGATTACAAAGAGAAACCTATCAAATGATTGGCTTATAGGGCAACTATGTTAGATGTATGCCCTAGAAGCCAATTTTGGCTGACACATTATTAATTCTGGGACATAATTTGTACTTGACTTTATTATTGAATAAATGAAAGACATCTTTTTCATTCATATTGTTATTGTGTCTATGAATCGTCCAAGGAATTAATAAGATGATGATGCATATTCTCAAGAGTTGAGAATTTGAGCCATGTATCATTAGTGATTAATTTCTAAAACGTTCCTGATCGATGGATCATCACGAGGACGGTGATTGATCCGACGAGATTAGTGCACACATTACTTTTCCTGTGGATGGACGAGACTCAAGTCCACGGTGTAGGGACACTGAAGTAATAGTGCAGGTGCTTGTTAGAGAACAAGGGTACTGAGCGTGACCAAAACAAGAAGTCACTTGGATGTCTATCCACTCGTCAGTGACTTGCTTGATGTTGCAGCAGTATGACTAGTCCTTTGACCTGCAATGCTTCGGCTACTCACAGTGAGGTTATTGTAGTTTGACTGCACATATACATGGTCTCTAGCGATATGGGTCCATGCAGTGTAGATTGGCTACAGTAGGTTCACTGTAGGAGTAGGATATGCACCTATAAGGAATCTATCGACCTTGATAGATAAGGAGAGATCCTATGTGATTTATAAGACTGAGTTCGTAAGACCTCGGTCGGGGCAGTATGCACAGTAGGCCAAATTATAAGCTGCTCTTTCTCGCATTTCTTCCTCGAAATCAAAGCCTATAATGGCTTACCTATACTATTCCGCTATTCGGGGATCAGCGGCAATAGGTCAGGTAAGCAACTTGAAAAGCCAAAACGGCCTATGCACAAAACAAGTCTAACTCTGAGATTTGACTATATCTTTCCAACTACTGAAACTCCTAAAAACAGCTTGAAAGGGGGATATTCTCTAAACTCTGGTGGAGGGGAAGGTCAATAACAACCCACTAACGCGTTCAGTTCGGGCATCATTCCCGACGATGCCCTTCACTTCACTTACCTTACAGAGGAGTTAGTTATATCCCTAGAAAACTCGTCAACTCATAAGGGGGGATTTTATATAACTAGAACGAAGGGAAGAAAGCGATCCTGGATCCTGGAAGAGCTTCCCACTCTCGAACTTAAGTCGAATAAATCTTCACATACGACAGACGATGGGGTTTGACGAGTTGTCCATGACCTCCGTCCTGTAGGGATCCACGATAGTAGGACCGTATCACATATTAACTGCACCTAGAGGTTCATCATTCTATTCTGCTGGATAGCCACTACATGCTGCTAGGTGTCACTGGTGGATGGTGAGACTCATAAGAAATATCTCGATGATCGATAAACCCTAATGAGTTGAGTTGGAATCGTTCCAACCCATTGAAAAGAGTTTCCAATGATATTGAGATAAAGATCGCAATATATCTCACTACCAGTCAGAATAGAACCTATGGGGTCACACGCACTAGAAGTTTTGACCGATCCGATGGTTGAAAAGTGATTATGAATCACAAGTAATCAATTCGATTGATAATAAGTTGAAGAAGAAATGAGAATTGATTAATTGGACTTAAAACATGAATCCTACTTGGAGTGGGATTCCTAGAGTCCTAATTGGATTAGGACTGGGAGTCCTACTTGGAGTAGGACTGGGATTCCTACTTGAAGTAGGATTCCCACAATCCTAATTAGATTAGGATTTTGAATTTATTTTGGATTCCTACTTAGAATAGGATTCCTAGAAATCCTAATTGGATTAGAACTTCGGATTCAAATTAGAGTCCTAATTGGATTAGGACTAAAAATGAATAAATCCTAATTGGATTAGAATTTCTTAAGTCCTAATTAATTATTAATCTAATAAATTAACAAGACTCCTAATTGGATTAGGATTGAAGAGTTCAATTGAGTCAAAATTGATTTGAGTTCTAATTGGATTAGGACTTACCTAGATTAGACCCAAATGGTTCATGATTTGGTTAAAGCCTAAAAAGATTATGACTAAACCAAATAGGGCCCTCCTCCTAGGGCAACACAAGAGGAGGAGCTCACGCCCCTCCTCCTTTTGCTTCTTGGTGCGGCATGAAGAGAGGGGCCGGCGCCCCTCTTGGAAAGGGATCAAGGCTCCTAATTTGTAGGAGCCCTTCATGCTTTAAAAGGAGACTTGGCGGCACCCTAGGGCATTCAATTGAAGCCCTCTCCCCTCTAAACCGTGGCCTCCCTCTCCTCTCCCTTGGATCAGCCGCAAGCAAGGAGCAAAGAAAAGGTGGTGTTGGCGGCCTCATCTTCTTCCCTTCCTTCATCCAACGCAATGGGGAGAAATAGACTGCAAGGTGCTTTGGTTCTTCTCCAAAGATCCATCTTTCTTCTTCCTCCTCCCAAGCACAATCAAGGGTTGATCAAAAGGGAGAAGATCAGCCATTAAAGAAGTCTCTGCAAGGGAGCTAGCACCCCGGGGAGACAAGAAAACCTTGATCGGTCCTCTACTTCATATGGATACCCGTAGAGGCCAGACACGTGAACGGCTTCAAGCGAACCTTCATCCTAAACCACGATCATCAGTTTGCGGTGATCATCTACCCGCACAAGGTGAAGATCTGATCTTTCTAATAGTTTAAAAGTTTTTAATCCTTATCTAACTACGAACGGTTTTTGAACAACGTTCATGTGATGAACGGTTGATCCCGCGCATGCCTCTTCTGCGGCAATCTGATTTTTTTTTTTAATTTTCTGCAGCATGGGCGGGTTCTAACAGTGGTATCAGAGCCTAGGCATCGTAGATTAAGGTAAGAATTAATTATCTAAAGGCATCTTAGATCTGAAATTTAAAAGGTTATGCATGCTGAAACTTTTCTGCATGCAGATTTTTCAAGGATGCTGATTTTTGCATGCTGATTTTTATGTGATAAAATGATGATTCTAATTGCATTGTTAATGAGATTACAAGGTTTAGAATCATGATTAGCATGATCAGCAACCTATGTCATAACATAATCAATTAAGTTTCAAATCTGAAAATTATAATTGTTGCATGTGGTGATGATCATTGGATTCAAACCCTTTTGGTATCAATTGTAAAGACCTGCGATGTGATCTGCAATGTCATGTAATTTTTCAGATGCTTGCATACATCTTATTTGATGTTTTGAGAGGCCTGCGTGCCTCCTAAAAGGGGATGTAATTTATTATTATTTTTATTTTATATCTGGTTGAATTTTTGTGTTGTGATGTGCGTCAACGATCAAGTCGAAGAATGTACATGAGATGAACGGCGATCTGAGTGGTTGATGGTGATAGGATCAAGAGTTGATCAAGGATCGAATCAAGGAGGCTTGGAACCAATTCAAGAGTTGAAGACCAGTTGATCGATTGACGTGCATGTGCTTGTAATATGACCTAATTAGAATCCATGATCATCACCTATTTAAAGTTTAGCTTTAATTATTGCTGCGATTATAACTGCCTGCGATGTGCCGTTTGCATGTGATGTGAATGAGAACGGGGTAGATAGGTTTACATGTGATGTTGCAAACCCAATGAGACCTAAACTAAAATCTTCTCAATCAAGTCGAGAGTGAACCAACATGAGCGAGTCATATTAGATTAATTGATCTAATTGGTGTCTAGGAAAGCACGAAAGGTGGTTACATAATTAGGACCTTACTCTCTGAGTAAGAGGAGCCTCCCACCTGCTTACCTGGCCAATTGATCGATTACCTCTTATGAAGAGCTCAAGGTTGCAAACACTAAGACCTGATTAACCGATATTAAGTCCATAGGTCTTCCACCGTAGTAGAGTTGCTAAGGTCTTTCTGATGTTGATTTGTCTCGGCTGGACACAGTGGGCAAGTTGCATCGGGGGGCTGGACCTCTCTATAGACATGAGATGTTGTAGGGTAAAGGTGGGGTTGGGCACCAATAACTGTTAGGTGAGGACCCAATGACGACTTTATTTCTACGGTTATACGGTGGGTCTGACTTAACTAAGGAATGGGACCAATAACTGTTAGGTGAGGTCTTCATGACTTAGAGACCAAGTAGCACTGCAACATGCTTAAGAAGCATTGTACAAAAGTTGTACACTCATCTATTTATGTGTCACCAATAACTGTTAGGTGAGGTGGCATGTAAATCGGTGGGACCGCAATACCCACTAGAAACCCTAGTCATGTAGGATTTCCGTTTTCCTACCAGGGGAGTGTGAGGAATTCGTGAAAATAGTGGAAGGTACATTTGTTCTAAAAGACCCTAGAACAGATTAGGATCAAGTACAAAAGTCTAACTAGAATCTTTACTCTCTGCAGATCATAATGTCAGCCTCAAACCCTTTGACCCGCGTATTCTTGAGACCAACCGATTGACCGGTACCAATTACAGAGACTGGCTTAGAAATCTCAAAATTGTTATGAGTTGCAAAAAAATAGGCTATGTGCTCGACAATGACATCCCGACATTACCAGCAGGTCCGACTACTGATCAGCGTGCGACGCATGAAAGTTGGACAGACGATGACATTAGGGTCAAGTGCTATATCATGGCATCCATGTCCAATGAACTCCAATGCCAGCATGAGAATATGAAGACTGCTAGGGATATACTAGCACACCTGCAAGAGTTGTATGGTGAGCAGAGTCGCACAGCTCGTTTTGAAGTGTCCAAGAGGCTCTTCAAAGCAAAGATGCGCGAGGGCAGTCTGTCCATGATCACGGTCTGACTATGATCAAGGACCTGGAAGAGCTTGAGAAGCTCGGTATGAACATGCACAAGGAATTGCAAGTAGATCTGATCCTTCAATCCCTACCTGATTCATTTGGACAGTTTATAGTAAACTACCACATGAATAAGATTGAATGCACTAAGACTGAACTGATAAATATGTTGGTAACTGCTGAGGGAGCTTTGAAAGGTTCAAGGGGCAATGTCCTTGCTGTTGAGTTGACTTCTGGTTCCAAGAGAAAGTCTACTTGGAAGAGAAAGAAGCCTGCTAAGAAGCAGAAGAAAGACAAGAAGCCAAAGAAGAAAGTTCAAAAGAAAAAGGCTAATGACAAAGAAAATATTTCCACTGCAATGTCGACGGCCACTGGAAGAGAAACTGTCCTTCATACCTCGAGAGCCTGAAGAACAAGAAAGGTGACACACCTTCAGAAGGTATAGACTTGCTCATAATTGAAACTAATCTAACGGTTTCTTCTACTTCTAGTTAGGTTATAGATTCTGGTTCTAGTGCTCATTTGTGCACTACCATGCAGGATCTAAAGGAAAGTAGAAGGCTGGCGGAAGGTGCGGTAACCCTTCGGGTTGGCAACGGGGCAAAAGTTGATGCTGTGGCTGTGGCACCTACCATCTGCGACTACCGTCTGGTTTTAGTTTATTACTTAGAGACTGCTATTATGTACCTGTTGCTAGTAGAAATTTGATTTCTGTTTCATGTCTAGCACAGGAAGGTCATGTTTTTACATTTGATAAAGACTGTTGTTCTATTTATTTCAGAAATAAAATAGTCGCACGTGGTTTTATGATTGACAGTCTCTATCATTTGCATATGGATGTATCTATAAATGTGTCTGAGCAAGAAGTGAATGCCAAAGGATCCAAAAGATCCAGAGATGAGATAAACCAAAAATATTTGTGGCACCTCAGGCTTGGCCATATTGGAGAGGACAGAATGAACAAAATGGATAAAGATGGGCTTCTCGGCTCATTGACTTCTGAGTCATATCCAGTTTGTGAGTCCTGTCTTCAAGGAAAAATGGCTAGATTGCCCTTTATAGGACATGAGGAGAGGACCACTGAAAACTTATCCTGGCACAGCCAGATGTGTGTGGCCCATTCGATGTGCAAGTGTTGGGAACCCGGCCCATGCCGCTGATATTTCAACAAAAAAATCAGATGGCAGCGGAAGAGGCATGTGCGGGATCGACGTTCATCGCATGACGTTGTTTCATGAACCGTTCGTAGTTAGGCAAGAATTAAAAACTTTTAAATATTAGAAGATCAGATCTTCACCTTGTGCGAGTAGATGATCACCGGCAAATCTGAGTTCGTGGTTTAGGAAGAGGGTTCGCTTGAAGCCGTTCAAGTGTCCGGCCTCTACGGGTATCCACACGAAGCAGAGATCCGATCAAAGCTCTCTAGTCTTCCCGGGGTGCTAGCTCCCTTGCAAAGACTTCTTTTGATGGCTGATTTCCTCTCTTTCAATCAACCCTTGATTGTGCTTGAGAGGAGGAAGAAGAAGGAGCAATCAAGGAAGAAGAACACAGCCCCTGCAGCCTCCTTTCTTTTCCTGCGTTGGAAGGAAGAAGAGAGGAAGAGGATGCCGCCAACACCTTGGAGAAGTTCTTCCTTGCTTGCGGCTAACCAAGAGGAGAGGAGAGAGGGTGGCTACGGCTGCAAGGAGGGGAGAAGAATCACCTAGGGCGCCGGCCCCTTTGCCCTCCTTTTATAACCATCTAGGGCTCCTACAAGTTAGGAGCCCTTGATGTATTACCAAGAGGGCGCCGCCCTCTTGTTCCGCACCAAAGGATCAAAGGAGGAGGGCGTGAGCCCCTCCTTCATGGTTGCCCTAATCCCTTATTAGTAAGATTGTGATGCCCTAATGTGGTCAAGCCCTAATCCAATTAGGCTTAGCCCAAGGGTGAACCAATTTGGATCCAATCTAGGTAAGTCCTAATCCAATTAGAACTTAAATCAATTTTGACTCAATTGAACTTTTCAATCCTAATCCAATTAGGAGTCTTATTATTCATTAGATAATTAATTGTGACTTAAGAAACCCTAATCCCAATTAGGACATTTAATTTTAGTCCTAATCCAATTAGGACTCTATTGAATCCGAAGTCCTAATCCAATTAGGATTTCTAGGAATCCTATTCTAAGTAGGAATCCAAAGATGAATTCAAATCCTAATCTAATTAGGATTGTAGGAATCCTACTCCAAGTAGGAATCCCAGTCCTACTCCAACTAGGATTTCCATCCTAATCCATTAGGACTCTAGGAATCCTACTCGAAGTAGGACTCTTGTTTCAAGTCCAATTAATTAATTCTCATTGTTCCTTCTTCAACTTATTTATCCAATCGAATTGATTACTCGTGATTCATAATCACTTTTCAACCATCGGATCGTCAATACTTCTAGTGTGTGTGACCCCATAGGTTCTACTCTGACTGGTAGTGAGATATATCATGATCTCTATCAAGATATCATTGAAAACTCCTTTCAATGGGTTGGAACGATTCCAACTCAACTCATTAGGGTTTATCGATCATCAAGATAATCCCTATGAGTCCCACCATCCACCAGTGACACCTAGCAGCATGTAGTGGCTACCCAGCAGAATAGAATGATGAACCTCTAGGTGCAGTTAACGTGTGATACAGTCCTACTATCGTGGATCCCTACAGGACGGAGGTCATGGACAACTCGTCAAACCCCATCGTCTGTCATATGTCAAGATTTATTCGACTTCGAGTTCGATAGTGGAAAACTCTTTCTCCACTGTATTACTGCCCGGCCGAGGTCTTAGAACTCAGTCTATAAATCACATAGGATCTCTCCTTATCTATCAAGGTCGATAGATTCCTTATAGGTGCATACCCTACTCCTACAGTGAACTTACTGCAGCCAATCTACACTGCATGGACCCATATGGCTAGAGACCATGTATGTGTGCAGTCAAACTACAATAACCTCACTGTGAGTAGCCGAAGCACCGCAGGTCAAAGGACCAGTCACACTACTGCAACATCAAGCAAGTCACTGACGAGTGGATAGACATCCAAGTGACTTCTTGTCTTGGTCACGCTCAGTACCCTTGTTCTCTAACAAGCACCTGCACTATCACTTCAGTGTCCCTACACTGTGGACTCAAGTCTCGTCCATCCAGAAGGAAAGTGATCTGTGCACTGATCGGATCGATCACCGTCCTCGTGATGATCCATTGATCAGGAGCATTTAGAAATTAATCACCAATGATACATGGCTCAAATTCTCAACTCTTGAGAATATGTATCATCATCTTATTAATTCTTGGACGATTCATAGACACATAAATAATATGAATGAAAAGATGCCTTTTATTTATTCAATAATAAATAGTCAAGTACAAAATTATGTCCCTAGAATAACAATGTGTCAGCCAAATTGGCTTCTAGGGCATACATCTAACAATCTCCCACTTGCACTAAAGCCAATCAGTCATATATCTTAGGCCCATCTTCTCAAGGTGGGCTTCAGTCTTTTGCTGACTAGCTGCTTAGTGAACGGGTCTGCCACGTTATCCGCGGAGTCTACTCTCTGCACCTCTACATATTTCTTCTCAACATAGTCGCGTATGAGATGGAAGCGCCGCTCTATATGCTTGGACTTCTGATGAGACCTTGGCTCCTTAGCAAGCTATGGCGCCATTATTATCGCAGTAGAGTGTTATGGCATCTGATCATACATCCAACTCTGCAATGAATTTCTTGAACCAGAAGCCTTCCTTAGCAGCTTCAGAGGCGGCGATGTATTCAGCTTCCATAGTAGAATCAGCAATGATCGGTTGTTTAGAACTCTTCCAATTCACCGTACCACCATTGCACAAGAACACATATCCAGATGTTGACTTCTCATCGACATCAGTCATGAAGTCTGAATCTGTGTACCCTTCTACCTTTAACTCTGATGATCCTCCAAAACCAAGAATAAATCTTTAGTTCTTCTCAAGTACTTAAGAATATTCTTCACAGCTGTCCAGTGTTCTTCACCTGGATTCGACTGATATCTGCTTGTGACACTCACAGCAAGAGCTATATCAGGTCGTGTACATAGCATGGCATACATGAGGCTTCCTATTGCCGATGCATAAGGAATCTTGCTCATGCGTTGAATCTCTTCAGATGTGTTGGGGCACATCTTCTTGGAGAGATGAATTCCATGCCTTAGGGGTAAGAGACCCCTTTGGAGTTTTCCATGCTGAACCTCTTCAGCACCTCCTCTATGTACATCTTCTGTGAAGGCCAAGCATCCTTTTAGATCTATCTCTATAGACCTTTATTCCCAAAATATAGGATGCTTCCCCAAGGTCTTTCATGGAGAATTCTTTTGACAACCAGACCTTGACCGAGGTTAGCATGGGAATATCATTCCCTATCAGGAGATGTCGTCACGTACAGTACGAGAAATACGACAGCACTCCCACTAACCTTTTTGTAAACACACGGTTCCTCTTCGTTTTTGATGAAATCAAACGTTTTGATTGTCATCGAAACGAGTGTTCCAACTCCGAGATGCTTGCTTTAGTCCATAGATGGACCTTTGCAGCTTGCAGACCTTGTGATCTCCATCACTGGAAGTGAAACCCAAAGGCTGTTCCATATAGATATCTTCATCAAGATATCCATTCAGGAAAGCAGTTTTCACATCCATCTGCCAGATTTCATAATCATGAAATGCTGCAATGGCAAGCAATGTTCGGATGGATTTTAGCATGGCTACAGGTGAAAAGGTCTCCTGATAGTCAATGCCTTCGCGCTGACTATACCCTTTCGCCACAAGCCTTGCCTTATAGGTCTCTACCTCTCCATCCGAACCTATTTCCTTTTGTAGATCCATTTGCATCCAATAGGTACAATACCTTCTGGTGGATCTACTAAGGTCCAGACTTGGTTGGAGTCTAACTCTGACTTCATAGCTTCCAGCCATTTCTCGGAATCGATATCAGATATCGCCTCGTTGTAGGTTTTGGGATCCTGTATGTGATCCCTATCTCCCACTAGGAACATTTCCTCGGTATCCTCTTCTAGTATACCTAAGTATCTATCGGGAGGATGGGAGACCCTACTAGATCTACGAGGTGGTCGAGGGACATCGTGTACTGGCTCTGTATGAATGGGTTCTATAGGATCCATGACTCGTTGCTTTTCAGAGACTTTCTCTTCAAGCTCAATTTTCCTCCCACTGCCTCTATCAAGGATAAACTGATTTTCCAAGAAGATGGCATGACGGCTCACAAACACATTGTGATCCTCTGAGACGTAAAAATTGTATCCTAATGACTCTTTAGGATATCCTATAAAACGAGCACTTATGGTCCTAGCCTCTAACTTGTCCGCCTGTAGTCTCTTGACGTGGGCCGGACATCCCCAAATCTTGAGATGACCAGACTTGGTTTCTTACCATGCCATATCTCATACGGTGTGGTAGGAACGGATTTAGAGGGAACTCTATTCAATAAATAAATCGCTGTGAGTAAGGCATCTCCCCAAAGGAACATAGGTAAATCAGTGAAGCTCATCATGGACCTGACCATATCCAATAGGGTCCGATTCCTCCTCTCTGACACCCCGTTGAGTTGAGGTGTACCCGGAGGTGTCCATTGTGAGACTATGCCGTTTTCTTTGAGATAGTCCCGGAATTCCACTAAGGTATTCTCCTCCTCGATCTGATCGAAGAGCCTTAAGAGGTTTTCCAGTTTGTTTTTCTACTTCATTCTTGAACTCTTTGAACTTTTCAAAAGATTCAGACTTGTGTCTCATAAGATACACATACCCATACCGTGAATAATCATCGGTAAAGGTAATGAAGTAAGAATAACGTCCCCTGGCTAGCACATCGAATGGGCCACATACATCTGTATGTACTAGGGTAAGTATTTCAGTGGTCCTCTCCCCATGTCCTACAAAGGGCAGTCTAGCCATTTTTCCTTGAAGACAGGACTCGCAAACTGGATATGACTCGGAAGTCAATGAGAGAAGCCCATCTTTATCCATTTTGTTCATTCTGTCCTCTCCAATATGGCCAAGCCTGAGGTGCCACAAATATTTTGGTTTATCTCATCTCTGGATCTTTTGGATCCTTTGGCACTCACTTCTTGCTCGGTAACATTCACAGATACATCCATATGTAAATGATAGAGACTGTCAATCATAAAACCACGTGCGACTATTTTATTTCTTAAATAAATAGAACAGCAGTCTTTGTCAAATGTAAAAACATGACCTTCCTGTGCTAGACATGAAACAGAAATCAAATTTCTGCTAGCACAGGTACATAATAGCAGTCTCTAAGTAATAAACTAAATCCAGACGGTAGTCGCAGATGGTAGGTGCCCACAGCCACAGCAGCAACTTTTGCCCCGTTGCCAACCCGAAGGGTTACCGCACCTTCCGCCAGCCTTCTACTTTCCTTTAGACCCTGCATGGTAGTGCACAAATGAGCACTAGAACCAGAATCTATAACCCAACTAGAAGTAGAAGAAACCGTTAGATTAGTTTCAATTATGAGCAAGTCTATACCTTCTGAAGGTGTGTCACCTTTCTTGTTCTTCAGGCTCTCGAGGTATGAAGGACAGTTTCTCTTCCAGTGGCCTTCGACATTGCAGTGGAAACATTTTCCTTTGTCGTTAGCCTTTTTCTTTTGAACTTCCTTCTTTGGCTTCTTGTCTTTCTTCTGCTTCTTGCAGGCTTCTTTTTCTTCCAAGTAGACTTTCTCTTGGAACCAGAAGTCAACTCAGCAGCAAGGACATTGCCCCTTGAACCTTTCAAGGCTCCCTCAGCAGTTACCAACATGTTGATTAGTTCAGTCTTAGTGCATTCAATCTTATTCATGTGGTAGTTTACTATAAACTGACCAAATGAATCAGGAAGTGACTGTAGGATCAAATCCACTTGTAATTCCTTGTGCATGTCATACCGAGCTTCTCAAGCTCCTCTAGGTCCTTGATCATGGTCAGACCGTGATCATGGACAGACTGCCCTTCGCGCATCTTGCTTGAAGAGCCTCTTGGACACTTCAAAACGAGCTGTGCGACTCTGCTCACCATACAACTCTTGCAGGTGTGCCAGTATGTCCCTAGCAGTCTTATATTTTCATGCTGGCATTGGAGTTCATTAGACATGGATGCCATCATATAGCATTTTACTCTAATGTCATCATCCAACCACTTTTTATGCATCTCACGCTGAACATCAGTAGGACGTGCTGGTAGTGGGATATCTGAATCGAGTATGTAGCCTATTTTCTCACAGTCCAAAAAATTTTGAGATTTCTAAGCCAGTCCTTGTAATTGGTTCCGGTCAGTCGGTTGGTCTCAAGAATACGGGTCAAAGGGTTTGAAGCTGACATTGTATCTGCAGAGAGTAAAGATTCTAGTTAGACTTTTGTACTTGATCCTAATCTGTTCTAAGGTCTTTTAGAACAAATGTAACTCCCACTATTTTCTCGAATTCCTCACACTCCCCTGGTAGGAAAACGGAAATCCCACACGACTAGGGTTTCTAGTGGGTACTGCGGTCCCACCAATTTACATGCCACCTCACCTAACAGTTATTGGTGACACATAGATGGATGAGTGTACAACTCTTGTACAATGCTTCTCAAGCATGTTGCAGTGTAACTTGGTCTCTAAGCCATGAAGACCTCACCTAACAGTTATTGGTCCCATTTCTTAGTTAAGTCAGACCCACCGTATAACCGTAGGAATAAAGTCGTCATTGGGTCCTCACCTAACAGTTATTGGTGCCCAACCCCACCTTTACCCTACAACATCTCATGTCTATAGAGAGGTCCAGCCCCCCGATGCAACTTGACCACTGTGTCCAGCCGAGACAAATCAACATCAGAAAGGCCTTAGCAGCTCTACTACAGTGGAAGACCTATTGACTTAATATTGGTTAATCAGGTCTTAGTGTTTGCAACTTGAGCCTCTTCATAAGAGGTAATCGAACAATTGGCCAGGTAAGCAGGTGGGAGGCTCCCCTTACTCAGAGAGTAAGGTCCTAATTAAGTAACCACCTTTCATGCTTTCCTAGACACCAATTAGATCAATTAATCTAATATGACTTGCTCATGTCGGTTCACTCTCGACTTGATTGAGGAGGTTTTGATTTAGGTCTCAATTGGGTTTGCTACATCACATGTAAACCTATCTACCCGACTCTCATTCACATCACATGCAAACGGCACATTGCAGGCAGTTATAATCGCAGCAATAATTAAAGCTAAACTTTAAATAGGTGATGATCATGGATTCTATTAGGTCGTATTACAAGCACATGCACGTCAATCGATCAACTGGTCTTCAACTCTTGAATTGGTTCCAAGCCTCCTTGATTCGATCCTTGATCAACTCTTGATCCATCGCCATCAACCGCTTAGACCCTGTTCATCTCATGCCTTGTCTTCAACTTGATCGTTGACGTACATCACATCACAGAAATACAACCAGATGTAAAATAAAAATAAAAATAAATTACATCTCCTTTTAGGAGGCACGCAGGCCTCTCAAAACATCAAATAAGATGCATGCAAGCATCTGAAAAATTACATGACATCGCAGATCACATCGCAGGTCATTACATTTGATACCAAAAGGGTTTGAATCCTATGATCATCACCATATGCAACAATTATAATTTTCAGATCTGAAAACTAACTGATTATATCATGACATAGGTGCTGATCATGCTAATCATGATTCTAAACTTTGTAATCCATTAACAATGCAATTAGAATCATCTTTTTATCACATAAAAATCAGCATGAAAAATCAGCACCCCTGAAAAATCTGCATGCAAATTTTCAGCATGCATGATCATTCAATTTTCAGATCTAATAAGCCTTTAGATATTAATTCTTACCTTAATCTACGAAGCCTAGGCTCTGATACCACTGTTGGGAACCCGCCCATGCCGCTGATATTTCAAAAAAATCAGATGGCAGCGGAATCGGCATGCGGGATCGACGTTCATCGCATGAACGTTGTTTCGAACCGTTCGTATTAGGTAAGAATTAAAACTTTTAAAACATTAGGAAGATCAATCTTCACCTTGCGGGTAGATGATCACCGCAAATCTGAATTCGTGGTTTTAGGAAGAGGGTTCGCTTGAAGCCGTTCAAACGTCCGGCCTCTACGGGTATCCACACGAAGCAGAGATCCGATCAAAGCTCTCTGTCTTCCCGGGGTGCTAGCTCCCTTGCAAAGACTTCTTTTGATGGCTGATCTCTCTTTCAATCAACCTTGATTGTGCTTGAGAGGAGGAAGAAGAAGGAGAAAGAAGAAGAAAAGCCCCTGCAGCCTTCTTTCTTTTCCCTGCGTTGGAAGGAAGAAGAGGAAGAGGATGCCGCCAACACCTTGTTTTCCTTGCTTGCGGCTGAACCAAGAGGAGAGGAGAGGGGCACGGCAAGGAGGGAGAGAACACTAGGGCGCCGGCCCTGCCTCCTTTATAAGCCATCTAGGGCTCCTACAAGTTAGGAGCCCTGATTTCCAAGAGGGGCGCCGGCCCCTCTTTTTGCCGCACCAAGGATCAAGGAGGAGGGGCGTGAGCCCCTCCTTCTTGGTGCCCTAATCCATTAAGTAGGATTTGATGCCCTAATGTGGTCAAGCCCTAATCCAATTAGGCTTAGCCCAAGGGTGAACCAATTGGATCCAATCTAGGTAAGTCCTAATCCAATTAGAACTTAAATCAATTTTGACTCAATTGAACTCTTCAATCCTAATCCAATTAGGAGTCTTATTGATTCATTAGATAATTAATTGTGACTTAAGAAACCCTAATCCAATTAGGACATTTAATTTTAGTCCTAATCCAATTAGGACTCTATTTGAATCCGAAGTCCTAATCCAATTAGGATTCTAGGAATCCTACTCCAAGTAGGAATCCAATTTTAATTCAAAATTCCTAATCTCATTAGGATTGTAGGAATCCTATTCCAAGTAGGAATCCCAGTCCTACTCCAACTAGGATTCCCAGTCCTAATCCAATTAGGACTCTAGGAATCCTACTCGAAGTAGGACTCTTGTTTCAAGTCCAATTAATTAATTCCTTTGTTCCTTCTTCAACTTTTATCAATCGAATTGATTACTTGTGATTCCTAATCACTTTCAACCATCGGATCGGTCAATACTTCTAGTGTGTGTGACCCCATAGGTTCTATTCTGACTGGTAGTGAGATATATTGTGATCTCTATCATATATCATTGAAAACTCCTTTCAATGGGTTGGAACGATTCCAACTCAACTCATTAGGGTTTATCGATCATCAAGATAATCCCTATGAGTCCCACCATCCACCAGTGACACCTAGCAGCATGTAGTGGCTACCCAGCAGAATAGAATGGTGATGAACCTCTAGGTGCAGTTAACATGTGATACAGTCCTACTATCGTGGATCCCTACAGGACGGAGGTCATGGACAACTCGTCAAACCCCATCGTCTGTCATATGTCAAGATTTATTCGACTCGAGTTCGATAGTGGAAAACTCTTTCTCCACACATATACTGCCCGGCCGAGGTCTTAGAACTCAGTCTTATAAATCACATAGGATCTCTCCTTTCTATCAAGGTCGATAGATTCCTTATAGGTGCATACCCTACTCCTACAGTGAACTTACTGCAGCCAATCTACACTGCATGGACCCATATGGCTAGAGACCATGTATGTGTGCAGTCAAACTACAATAACCTCACTGTGAGTAGCCGAAGCACCGCAGGTCAAAGGACCAGTCACACTACTGCAACATCAAGCAAGTCACTGACGAGTGGATAGACATCCAAGTGACTTCTTGTATTGGTCACGCTCAGTACCCTTGTTCTCTAACAAGCACCTGCACTATCACTTCAGTGTCCCTACACTGTGGACTCAAGTCTCGTCCATCCAAAGGAAAGTGATCTGTGCACTGATCGGATCGATCACCGTCCTCGTGATGATCCATTGATCAGGAGCATTTAGAAATTAATCACCAATGATACATGGCTCAAATTCTCAACTCTTGAGAATATGTATCATCATCTTATTAATTCTTGGACGATTCATAGACACATAAATAATATGAATGAAAAGATGCCTTTTATTTATTCAATAATAAAAAGTCAAGTACAAATTATGTCCTAGAATTAATAATGTGTCAGCCAAAATTGGCTTCTAGGGCATACATCTAACAGCAAGCCAGGGGACGTTATTCGTACTTCATTACCTTTACCGATGATTATTCACGGTATGGGTATGTGTATTTTATGAGACACAAATCTGAATCTTTTGAAAAGTTCAAAGAGTTTAGAAATGAAGTAGAAAAACAAACTGGAAAACCCCTTAAGGCTCTTCGATCAGATTGAGGAGGAGAATACCTTAGTGGACAATGGACTTCTCCGGGTACACCTCAACTCAACGGGGTGTCAGAGAGGAGAAATCGGACTCTATTGGATATAGTCCGGTCCATGATGAGCTTCACTAATATACCGATGTTTCTTTGGGAAGATGCCTTACTTACCGCAGTATATCTACTGAATAGAGTTCCCTCTAAATCCGTTCCTACCACACCGTATGAGATATGGCATGGTAAGAAACCAAGTCTTGGTCATCTCAAGATTTGGGGATGTCCGGCCCACGTCAAAAGACTACAGGCGGACAAGCTAGAGGCTAGGACCATAAGTGCTCATTTTATAGGATATCCTAAAGAGTCATTAGGATACAATTTTTACGTCTCAGAGGATCACAATGTGTTTGTGAGCCGTCATGCCATCTTCTTGGCAAACTAGTTTATCCTTGATAGAGGCAGGGGAGGAAATTGAGCTGAAGAGAAAGTCTCTGAAAAGCAACGAGTCATGGATCCTATCGAACCCATTCATACAGAGCCAGTACACGATGTCCCTCAACCACCTCACAGATCTAGTAGGGTCTTCCATCCTCCCGATAGATACTTAGGTATACTAGAAGAGGATACCAAGGAAATGTTCCTAGTGGGAGATAGGGATCACATACAGGATCCCAAAACCTACGACGAGGCAATATCTGATATCGATTCCGAGAAATGGTTGGAAGCTATGAAGTCAGAGTTAGACTCCATGCATTCCAACCAAGTCTGGTCCTTAGTAGATCCACCAGACGGTATTGTACCTATTGGATGCAAATGGATCTACAAAAGGAAGATAGGTTCGGATGGAAAGGTAGAGACCTATAAAGCAAGACTAGTGGCGAAAGGGTATAGTCAACGTGAAGGCATTGACTATCAGGAGACCTTTTTACCTGTAGCCATGCTAAAATCCATCCGAACATTGCTTGCCATTGCAACATTTCATGATTATGAAATCTGGCAGATGGATGTGAAAACTGCTTTCCTGAATGGATATCTTAATGAAGATATCTATATGGAACAGCCTTTGGGTTTCACTTCCAGTGATGGAGATCACAAGGTCTGCAAGCTGCAAAGGTCCATCTATGGACTAAAGCAAGCATCTCGGAGTTGGAACACTCGTTTCGATGACGCAATTAAAATGTTTGATTTCATCAAAAACGAAGAGGAACCGTGTGTTTACAAAAAGGTTAGTGGGAGTGCTGTCGTATTTCTCGTACTGTACGTGGACGACATCCTCCTGATAGGGAATGATATTCCCATGCTAACCTCGGTCAAGGTCTGGTTGTCAAAAGAGTTCTCCATGAAAGACCTTGGGGAAGCATCCTATATTTTGGAAATAAAAGTCTATAGAGATAGATCTAAAAGGATGCTTGGCCTATCACAGAAGATGTACATAAAGGAAGTGTTGAAAAAGTTCAGCATGGAAAGCTCTAAAAGGGGTCTCTTACCCCTAAGGCATGGAATTCATCTCTCCAAGAAGATGTGCCTCAACACATCTGAAGAGATTCAACGCATGAGCAAGATCCCGTATGCATCAGCAATAGGGGAGCCTCATGTATGCCATGCTATGTACACGACCTGATATTAGCCTTGCTGTGAGTGTCACAAGCAGATATCAGTCGAATCCAGGTAAAGAAAACACTGGACAGCTGTGAAGAACTAAAAGATTTATTCTTGATTTTTTGGAGGATCATCAGAGTTGAAGATAGAAGGGTACACAGATTCAGACTTCATGACTGATGTCGATGATAGGTAGTCAACATCTGGGATATGTGTTCTTGTGCAATGGTGGCCACGGTGAATTGGAAGAGTTTCCTAAACAACCGATCATTGCTGACTCTACTATGGAAGCTGAATACATCGCCGCATCTGAAGCTGCTAAGGAATGCTTCTGGTACAAAAAATCATTGCAGAATTGGATGTGATGACATCAGATGCCATAACACGTCTCTGCGATAATAATGGCACCATAGCTCTTGCTAAGGAACCAACGGTCTCATCAGAAGTTCAAGCATATTAGAGCGGCACTTCCACCTCGTACGCGACTATGTTGAGAAGAAGTATGTCGAGGTGCAGAGAGTAGACTCCGCGGACAACGTGACAGACCCGTTTACTAAGCAGCTAAGTCAACAAAAGACTAAAGCCCACCTTGAAGAAGATGGGACTAAGATATATGACTGATTGGCTTTAGTGCAAGTGGGAGATTGTAGATGTAGTGCTCTAGAAGCCAATTTTGGCTGACACATTATTAATTCTGGGACATAATTTGTACTTGACTTTATTATTGAATAAATGAAAGGCATCTTTTTCATTCATATTGTTATTGTGTCTATGAATCGTCCAAGGAATTAATAAGATGATGATGCATATTCTCAAGAGTTGAGAATTGCAGCCATGTATCATTAGTAATTAATTTCTAAATGCTCCCTGACCGATAGATCATCACGAGGACGGTGATTGATCTGACGAGATCCAGTGCACACATTACTTTTCCTATGGATGGACGAGACTCAAGTCCACGGTGTAGGGATACTGAAGTAATAGTGCAGGTGCTTGTTTAGAAACAAGGATACTGAGCGTGGACCAAAACAAGAAGTCACTGTGATGTCTATCCACTCGTCAGTGACTTGCTTGATGTGCAGTAGTGTGACTGGTCCTTTGACCTGCGATGCTTCGGCTACTCACAGTGAGGTTATTGTAGTTTGACTGCACATAGACATGGTCTCTAGCCATAATGGTCATGCAGTGTAGATTGGCTACAGTAGGTTCACTGTAGAGTAGGGAATGCACCTAATAGAAATCTATCGACCTTGATAGATAAGGAGACAGATCCTATGTGATTATAAGACTGAGTTCGTAAGACCTCGGCCGGGACAGTATGCATAGTGGAGAAAGAGTTTTCCACTCTCGGAACTTAAGTCGAATAAATCTTCACATACGAACAGACGATAGGGGTTTGACGAGTTTGTCATGACCTCCATCCTGGGAGGGGATCCACGATAGTAGGACCGTATCACATATTAACTTGCACCTAGAGGTTCATCATTCTAATCTACTGGGTAGCCACTACATGCTGCTAGGTGTCACTGGTGGATGGTGAGACTCACAAGGAATATCTCGATGATCGATAAACCCTAATGAGTTGGAGTTGGAATCGTTCCAACCCATTGAAAGGAGTTTTCAATGATATTGAGATAAAGATCGCAATATATTCCACTACCAATCAGAATAGAACCTATGGGGTCACACACTAGAAGTATTGACCGATCCGATTGGTTGAAAAGTGATTATGAATCACAAGTAATCAATTCGATTGATAATAAGTTGAAGAAGAAATGGAAATTGATTAATTGGACTTAAAACACGAATCCTACTTGGGAGTGGGATTCCTAGAGTCCTAATTGGATTAGGACTGGAAGTCCTAACTTGGAGTAGGATTTCCACCAATCCTAATTAGATTAGAATTTTGAATTTATTTTGGATTCCAACTTAGAATAGGATTCCTAGAAATCCTAATTGGATTAGGACTTCGAATTCAAATAGAGTCCTAATTGGGTTAGGACTAAAAATGAATAAATCCTAATTGGATTAGGATTTCTTAAGTCCTAATTAATTATTAATCTAATGAATTAACAAGACTCCTAATTGGATTAGGATTGAAGAGTTCAATTGAGTCAAAATTGATTTGAGTTCTAATTAGATTAGGACTTACCTAGATTAGACCCAAATAGTTCATGATTTGGGTTAAAGCCTAAAAAGATTATGACTAAACCAAATAGGGCCCTCCTAATCCTCCTTAGAGGAGGACTAGGGCAACACAAGAGGAGGGGCTCACGCCCCTCCTCCTTTTGCTTCTTGGTGCGGCATGAAGAGAGGGGCCGGCGCCCCTCTTGAAAGGGATAAAGGGCTCCTAATTTGTAGGAGCCCTTCATGCTTTAAAAGGAGACTTGGCGGCACCCTAGGGCATTCAATTGAAGCCCTCTCCCCCTCCAAGCCGTGGCCTCCCTCTCCTCTCCCTTGGATCAGCCGCAAGCAAGGAGCAAAGAAAAGGTGGTGTTGGCAGCCTCATCTTCTTCCCTTCCTTCATCCACGCAAAGGAGAGAAATAGGCTGCAAGGTGCTTTTGGTTCTTCTCCAAAGATCCATCTTTCTTCTTCCTCCTCCCAAGCACAATCAAGGGTTGATCAAAAGGAAGGAGATCAGCCATTAAAAAGAAGTCACTGCAAGGGAGCTAGCACCCCGGGGAGACAAGGAAACCTTGATCAGTCCTCTACTTCGTGTGGATACCCGTAGAGGCCGGACACGTGAATGGCTTTAAGCGAATCTTCATCCTAAACCATGATCATCAGTTTGCGGTGATCATCTACCCACACAAGGTGAAGATCTGATCTTCCTAATAGTTTAAAAGTTTTTAATCGTTATCTAACTATGAACGGTTTTTGAAACAACGTTCATGTGATGAACGGTTGATCCCCGCGCATGCCTCTTCCGCTGCAATCTGAATTTTTTTTTAATTTTCTGCGGCATGGGCGGGTTCTAACAACCTACTCTTTCAATCTCCCACTTGCACTAAAACCAATCGCCCTTATATTTTAACCCCATACAATCAAGGTGACGATTGAATGCTGCTGTGGTAGAGCTTTAGTAAATGGGTCTGCTATATTGTTCTTTGTCTACTTGTTCATCTTAACGTCTTGTCTTTCGATTATCTCTCGAAAAAGATGAAAGAGTCTCAAAATATGCTTGGATCTATGATGAGACCTTGGTTCCTTAGCCTATGCAACAGCTCCAGTGTTATCGCCAATAAACTAGAACTGGTCTGGCAATCTCAGGAACTACACCCAGCTCTGTGATGAACTTCTTCATCCAGACTGCTTCCTTAGCAGCTTCACTAACAGCTATGTACTCTGCCTCAGTAGTTGAGTCAGCTACAATTTGCTGTTTGGAACTCTTCCAACTCACAGCTCCACCATTCAAAGTGAAGATATATCCAGAGATTGACTTGCTATCATCTGGATCAGATTGAAAGCTAGAATCTGAATAGCCTCTAGTTTCAATTCTGATCCTCCATAAATCAGAAAAACATCTCTAGTTCTTCTCAAGTATATGAGAATGCTTTTCACAATTTTCCAATGATCCTCCCTGGGATCTGCCTAAAATCAACTTACCATACCTAAGGCATAAGCTACATCAGGCGTGGTACATAACATAGCATACATGATCGACCCTACTGCCCGAAGCATAGGGAATAGAACTCAATTCTATTCCTCTCTTTAGATGTCTTAGGAGACATCTTCCTAGAGAGTTGTATACCATGTCCTATGGGGTAAGAAACCTTTCTTACTTCCATCCAGTGCTGAACCTCTTCAGCACATTATCTATGTACCTAGACTGGGACAAATCTAGCATCCTTTTAGATCTATCTCTATAGATCCTTATACCAAGTTATAGGATGCTTCACCCAAGTCTTTCATGGAAAATCTCTTTGATAGCCAAGTCTTGACCGATTGCATCATTGAAACATCATTTCCAATGACCAATATATCGTCCACATATAATATCAAGAAGACAATAGCACTCCCACTAGTCTTCTTGTACACACAAGGTTCATCTATATTTTTAATGAAGCCAAACTCTTTGACTATCATGTCAAAATGGATGTTCCAACTCCTAGATGCCTACTTTAATCCATAAAGGATTTCTTAAGCCTACATACTTGATTTGCTCTCCCTCTTGAGACAAATTCCTCTAGCCTGTGTCATATAAGCCTCTTCCTCAGGTGACCATTAAGGAAGGCGGTTTTGATATCCATCTGCCAGATCTCATAATCATAGTATGCAGCTATAGCAAGCATAATCCGAATAGATTTGAGCATAGCTACTGGCGAAAATGTTTTATCATAATCAATACTTTGTTTTTGCCTGAAACCTTTTGCCACTAGCCTGGCCTTGTAGGTTTCTACTTGGCCATCAGCTCCTATCTTCTTCTTGTATACCCATTTGCACCCTATTGTAATCACTCCCTCAGGTGCATCAACCAAAGTCCACACTTGGTTTGTATACATAGAATCTATCTCGGATTTCATGGCGTCCAGCCATCTGTCAGAGTCCCCTACTCTTGACAGCTTCCGAATAGGTCATAGGGTCATTGTTATCAACGATGTGGGCTTCATCATTCTCAATGATAAATCCATACCCTCTCAGGTGCATTTCGCATTCTTTCTGACATTCGGAGAGGAGTAGTGTGTAGTGGCTGTACCTTTTTCATGGGTATATCTGGTTGAGGATTATTATGTGTCTCACATTGTAGGTCTTGAACTTCATCAAGTTCAATTCTTCTATCTTTGCTCTTTTCTAAGAAAAAACTTTTTTTTCCAAGAAAGTGGCATGCCTAGCAACAAATACCTTTTGTTCGGTAGGATCATGAAAGATATATTCTAAACTGTCTTTAGGATAACCTATAAATATACATTTGTCCGATCTAGCACTTAGCTTATGTCCAAAATTTCTTTTGACATAAGCATGACAATCTCATATCTTAAGATACTTAAGATTAGGTTTCTTTCCTTTCCATATCTCATATGGAGTGCTGGATACAGACTTAGATGGTACTCTATTTAATACTAATGCAGCAGTTTCTAGGACATGTTCCCAGAAGAAAATTGGAAGATTTGTGAAATACATCATGAACCGTACCATATCTAATAAGGTACGATTCCACCTTTCAGCTACACCATTTAATTGTGGGGTATATGGAGGTGTCCATTCAGAGAGTATGCCCTTTAATTTAAGATAGTCTAAAAATTCACTAGAAAGGTATTCTCCTCCTCGATCAGATTGAAGGATTTTAATACACTTTCCAGTTTGTTTTTCGACCATACTTTGATACTTTTTAAATTTATCAAAGGCTTCGGATTTATGTTTCATTAGATACACAAAACCGAACCTTGATAAGTCATCAGTAAATATGATGAAGTAAGAGTATCCACCTCTAGCTGGAGTTGACATAGGACCGCACACATCAGTGTGTACGAGTTCTAACAACTCACTTGCCCTTTCTCCATGTTTCGAGAATGGAGACTTGGTCATTTTACCCATAAGATAAAATTCACAAGTTCCCTAATGATTTAAAATCATAAGGATCAAAGAATTTATCTTTATACAACTTGTGCAACCTTGTCTCACTAATATGACCTAATCGATAATGCCAGAGGAGGATATTATTAATATTCTCTCTTTTTCTTTATTATCTTTGCCAATATGAAACATAACATTATTAAGACATAATACTAAAAGACTATTTTCCATAGTGCCATGACAATAATACTCATTAGATAAAGAAATAGAGCAACCATTGCTCTTTCCATTTATTTCGAATCCTTTCTTAAGCAACAAAGGAATTGAAATTACATTTCTAATGATTTTTGGTATAAAATAACAGTCTTCTAGCTTCAAGAACTTTCCGGAGGTAGCTCCAGTATGTAGGTGCCAACAGCTTCAGCCTAGATGGATTCTCCTCCAGCACCATATAGCTCGAAGTCACCTTTCTTCAGACTTCTAATTTTCTGCAGTCCATGCAAAGATTTGCATATGTGAGAACCACAAACCGGTATTCAATACCCCATGAATTAGAATCAGAAGAACTTAATGTCATATTGGCATGTAATAAATACATACCTTTTGATGCAACACTTGCATTAGGCTTCACACTTACAAGAAAGCTCTTGCAGTTCCTTTTCCAATGCCCCTTCTTGCCGCAGTGGAAACAGGGTACCGGGTGCAGAGATTTTCTTTTCCTTCTTCTTTTTGATGCGACTCTTAGGGTTTAGTTTTTTCTTTGAACCCTTGTTGCCCGACTTCTTCTTTGAGCTCTCACCAACAAGAAGGATCGGACCCTTGTCCTTCTTGATGTGAGACTCTGCTATTTTCAGCATATTTAGAAGCTCAGGCAGGAAGGAATTCAGTTTGTTTATGTGATAATGCACGACAAACTGCGAGAATGAGTCGGGTAGTGATTGCAGGATCAAATCCTGACTGAGCTCACTGTCCATAGCAAAGCCAAGTTGACTCAATCGAGTGATCAAGTCCATAACCTTTAAACAGTGGTCTTGCACAGACGATCCCTCGATCATTCTAGCACGGAACAACTGCTTAGATATCTCATATCTAGCAGTTCTGCTCTACTCACCATATAACTCCTTCAAGTTAAGGAGTATGTAGTGAGTATTCATGCTATTATGCTGCCTCTGCAATTCATTATTCATGGAAGCAAGCATGATTCATTTGACAGTCAAACTGTCATTTTTCCACATACGATATGTGGCCAATTCCTCCTCAGTTGCATCTTCCCCTGCTGACCCTAGGTCAGGGGTTTCAAGAATGTAGGAAAGTTTTTCTTATGTGAGAACAATCTTTAAATTCCTCAACCAGTCCACATAGTTGGGACCAATCAATTTATTTGTATCTAAGATACCCCTAAGTGAGAGTGAAGATGCCATTTATGCAGAATTAATCTATAATTACAAAGAACACTAATATAAGCAGACCAACCATGAGATCCAAATTCCTTATAAAAGACCTTGTGGGAATCACAACAAGCCCTTATAAGTTCAAAGGTAGGAAACTCTTTCCAATTACATCCTATGCAATTCCCAACTTTATCCTGTCCTCTAGCACACACATAGTCTTGTGGGAATCACAACAAACTATTGTGTCTAGTTAAGTCAAACCCTTCATTTTTATACAGTCATATTTGAATAATGTTGCCCTTGTGGGAATCACAACAAGGCAACATATTAAAATATGCCATATGCATCATATGCATCAAGATATTACAATATCAATCCCTAATACTAGCCTTGTGGGAATCACAACAAGCTAGCGTAGATATTGACATAATAATATCTAAGCATGAAGGAAGGACCTTTATAGTGTTATATCAGCAATTAGCTTTTCCATGAAGGTCAATCAAATACTTGGTCAGGTAAGCAGACGGGAGGCTCTCCTTACTTAGTAAGGTCCTAAATAAATAACCACCTGTAGCCTCTTTCCTAGACACCAACTCAGTCAATTGATTCAGAATGGCTCAGCTTAAAGCAATTAACACTACGACTTAATTATGAATTTAGTGAGGGCTTTCAAATAGTAGTATCTTACTAACATTAAGCTCAACCATAAAGGACAATCAAATAATTGGCCAGAAAAGCAGGTGGGAGGTACCCCTCACTTAGGGAGTGAGGTCCTAATTAAGTAACCACCTGTGGCTTCCTTCCTAGACACCAACTGAGTCGATTGTTCAAGAATGGGTCAGTCCAAAGTTTTCATGCTACTATATTGGTCTCATTGCACATTCTATAATTTAGCACTAGCAATTATACTGTGCTACAACATGAATATAACACTATCTCATAGCATAAACTAATCATGCATACATACAACCTAACTATCTCATAGCATCAAGATAATAGTATGTATTATCATTTGGTTAAACTGATTAAGGGTGGCTCTGATACCACTGTGGGTTTCCCAGTGCCCTAGGGCGCAGCGGAAGATACGAAATTATAAAATTTTCTTATAAAACCCATTATACGAAATCCTAATAAGCCAAGATCACCTTAATAGTATAACCAAATAATGTAGAAAATATAATATTGGTATAGAAGAATACCTGTCACGCTATATCCAATATGTCTGAAGATGTCCTAAGGTGCCCAAATGTTCACCCTCCAATGTTGATCCACACAGGAATGGTTTCAAGACTCTAGCTCCACCAAAACTTGATTCTAGTTGTTCAATCCTTCCAAAGAATTTAATTGGCTGATTTTTTCTTCACTTCCTTCTTCCTTTCTACCTCTAAAACATTCACTAGCCTTTTTGTCCTAAAGAAGATCCTCTTGTCTTGGGTTAGGACAAAAGAGAGAGGTTCGTAAGAAAGAAGGGATAAGGGAGAGAGTACGAGAGGCTTTTTCTTGGATGATCTTTAGAACCCAAAGGCGCCTCCTTATTTATAAGAGATGGAGGGATGCATCATAAAGGGATGCATCCCATCCACACACCTCATCATGATGAGGCATGTGCCAAGAGAGGCATCCCATCATGATCGGGTGCTAAGGAGAAGGGTGTATCAACTTCTTTCTCACGTCTTCCTCTTAAATCTTGATGATCCAAGGGCCCAAATGCAGTGAACCAAAGCCAATGGTCCAGATCTAGGCGCCATCTAATGGTCCAGATCAAGGCATCATCATCCAGGGTTCCATCCAATGGTCCATAAGCAAGATGCCATCACCGATGGTCCAAATTCAGGCGCTGAGCAACAGTCCAGATCTTTCATCCAGAGAGCCATTCAGTGGTCCAGATTCAGGCGCTGAGCAACGGTCCAGATCTTTCATCCAGAGAGCCATCCAGTGGTCCAGAATAAAGCGCCAACCAGTGGACCAAATCCTTCATCCAGGAAGCCATCCAATGGTCCAGATGAAGGCGCCAACCAGTGGACCAGATCCTTTATCCAGGGAGTGATCCAATGGTCCAGAAGTGAAGGCCCTATCAAACCCAATCTAATTGGGTTTAACCAACTTAAAGGAAACATTAAACCTAATCAAATCAATTCTAATTAAAGCCAAATGGGTTCCAACTCTTGGCTAACCCATATTAGGTCATGATCTAATCATATTAGATCAACCTAATCTAAGAATCAAATTTGAATTTAATTTAGATCAAGAGCTAGAGTTTGCAACACATGCTAGCATGTTCATCTTGCAAATATGATCTAATCCAATTAGATCCTTGATCAATTTCCTTATGTGTGACCCATTGGGTTCCTTATCTTAGTCAGCAGTAGGTGCAGATGCAAGTTGACCTAACCTGATTAGAATACCTCTAATCCAATTTAGGTTCAATTTAGTGCTAAACCTGACTTAGCAATCAGAACCTTTCTGATGCTTTGATCTAATCAAACTCTTTGATCCGATCAACCCACAAGACAAGATTGACGTCTAGCAACGTATCATGTCTACCCGGAAGATGAGAAATGTATTGGACAAATCCAAACATACCCTTCAGTGGCAAATTACCGTGCAATTCAATTCCTCAGTCATACTACATCCTGAATAAGTGCATGAGTATGGATCAATATCAAACTCAATCACTTATTCATGCCTCTCTCAATCTTTTATATGATAATTCAAACAATGAAACATTAGAAACTCTTTCTAATTTTCATTTTGCTTTGATCAAAGACTTCTTGAATCATCATAAGATTAGAGTAAGTAGTACGTTACCTTCTCTTACTAGAAATGACTGATTCCTTATTGACCTACTCACAACCTTCGTACAAAATCCACCATATCCAGAATACCCCGTACACAACGCAATGTCGTGAATGAGGGTAAACCAAAATATAGGTTCAAGTGCACAAGGTACCATGGTGATCTCAGGTCTAAGGATCACTTGCACAACTCTCACTATGAGAACCATCTTTTGACAATTAAGTAAGAATCCATAAGATGTTCTCATGGCTGGTCATTTCAGTGAACTTATTCCTCTAATGAGCACCCACATATTTGTATTAGTGTCTCACACAAGTGATTGTGAGATCAATCACCCTCTACAACGAGCATACATAAGATGTGTCAGTCTTTACAGTAATATTGATCCCCGACTCATTATTCCAATTTGACTGAGAATATTCTAAATTAGAATTTTAGAATTTTAGGTCTCACTGGTATGATCTCATCATAACCCTAAAACCAATGTCCTAATTTATGGGGTTCATCATCCAATAATAAAATAGATAAGCAGCAAATGATGAAACACAATGCCTTTATTGATATATATCGAGTGTCAAAGTACATGATTTGGAGAATTACAAAGAGAAACCCATCAAATGATTGGCTTATAAGGCATCTAATCTTTCACAAAAGTCCATTTATGAATTAAAGCATGCTTCTCGGAGTTGGAACATACGCTTTGATAAGGTAATCAAAACGTATGGCTTCATTAAAAATGAAGAAGAATCCTGCATTTATAAATGGGTCAATGGTCCAGTAATCATATTTCTAGTTTTGTATATGGATGACATTCTTTTAATCGGGAATGACATTCCTGCATTACAAGGAATAAAGGTTTGGCTATCATCTAAATTTGCCATGAAGGATTTGGGAGAAGCATCTTACATCCTAGGGATGAAGATCTATAAAGATAGATCTAAAAGATTGCTTGGATTATCCCAATCCACATACTTTGATACTATACTGAAGAGGTTCAGTATGATTAATTTTAAGAAAGGCTATCTTCCAATGGACCATGGAATTAACCTCTCTAAAAGGGATTGTCCGATAACCCCTCAAGAAAAAGAGAGTATGGATAGAATTTCATATACTTCGGTAGTGGGATCTATAATGTATGCCATGATATGTACTAGACCAGACGTGGCATACTCACTAGGAGTAGTGAGCAGATACCAGTCTGATCCAGGTAGCAACCACTGGAAGGTTGTGAAAACCATTCTTAAGTATTTGAGAAATACTAAAGATCTGTGGCTTGTCTATTGCCCAAGGTGACAAGCCAAGAGGGGGGGGGGGGTGAATTGATTTCTCTTAATTTTTACTATCTTACTTATGTCAATTGATGAGTTAGTAAAATATAACAAAGCACAATACAAACACACAAGAAGTATAGTGGTTCGGTGCTCTCCCAAGCATCTACGTCTACTCCCCAAGCGACCCCTTGGAAATTCACTATAATCCCACGGATTACAATTGGATTGTTTTCCGGGCTCACAATCCAAAAACCTTTACACTTTGGTTTTCCGGGATCACCAACGAACCTATGTTGGTTTTACGGGCTCACCAACGAACCTATGTTGGTTTTACGGGCTCACCAACGAACCTTTACAATTGGTTTTACGGGTTCACCAATAAACCTACTCCGTTGGTTTTGCGGGCTCACCAACAAACCTTTACAAGGTGATTAATAAAAGAAGGAAGAAAGTTTAAGCTCCTAGATGAGCAAATATAACATTTATAATCTACAAAGAAGAGTTTAGAGAATAGTTATCGCTTGATGAGACTTCTCACTTCTTTGTCAAGAATGCTTCACTCTTCAAGGGTGGATGGAGCTCTTAATGTCTCTTGGAATCTGCTCAACCACTTTTTTTTCACTCTTGAATGAAGCACTTGGATGAAGAAGATTAGAGCACTTGTCTTTCTTGTGTAATCTTTGATATTTTGCAAAAGGATGTTTTCTCTGATGAATAGTATCACTTTAAATAGTTTCCTTCATCCATTGGACAAGCCCCAATGGTTAGAATTCAAAAACTAGCCGTTACTCACTGTTGGAAGGTCAAAAAGTACTTCTGCAGAACTAGCCGTTATGCTTCTGCCCGTGCTTGGGTCGACTCAACTTTTACTGGGGTCGACCCAACTTTCACTTGGGTCGACTCAACCTTTGCTAGGGTCGACCCTCTCAGAACCACAGAACCTTGCATTTCAACCTTCCTTCACTTGGGTCGACTCAACATCTTTTTGGGTCGACTCAAGGTTCAGTTGGGTCGACTCAACTTCCACTTGGGTCGACCCTCTCAGAATTTTCGGAGAACCTATTTTTGAATGTCATTGCCTTTGGGTCGACTCATGTTAACTTAGGATCGACTCAAGTTTGGGTCGACTCAAGTTTCATTTGGGTCGACCCTCTCAGTGTTTCTAGAGAACTGTTTCTTGAGGCTTGAGAGGCTTGAGGTTTGGGTCGACTCATTCTTTGCTTGGGTCGACCCAACTACTGTTCATCCGTGTCATTTTTGCAGAAGTGTGCCAGATGCTTTCTTGATGTGCCGGGGTCGACTCAATCAACCTTGGGGTCGACTCAATCCACACTTTGCTGCAACTTAAGGTTAGATTCATCCATATAAATAATGAAATGCATCTTTATCTTATTATACTAATGTACTGAGAGTAACAGACTTATAAATCATGTATCGAATTAACTTGTAACATACTCTTGATTATTGTATTAATCATCAAAATACCACTATCATCCTCAATCTCCCCCTTTTTGATGATTACAAAATATAGAGTATGAGCCTATTGATACTTATCTTAAAATTAGTTTTAAAAGGGCTCAAGTTGCTGAATTTCAGCTTTTCAAATTTGAGAGTAAAGTCTCCCCCTATTTCATCCAAATGTTTCCAATTTGACCTTTTGAATTACTCCCCCTTTCTTTTATATTTCATTAAAGATGAAACTTCAAAAGTTTGAGATAAAGCATGAGTTTCAGATTATGTATCGAGGTGTGAAAGGTATGTGCCAAATTCTAAAATTGTATGTGCCAAATTTTGAAATTCGATTTAAATTTTAGACTTTAACATTTTCATTGTTACAAATTGCTCCCCCTTAAATGTATATGCTTTCCTATTATAATTTTCAACTTGTTTGTCAACTTATTTCTCTTTCCTTACTCAACTTATTTCTCTTTCCTTGCTTCTCCCCCTTTTTGTTATCATCAAATAGGTGCATGGGAATAGACATAATAATTAACAAACATTTCAGTTTCATTGATCAAAAT
The DNA here is from genome assembly GCF_009389715.1 of Phoenix dactylifera. Classification (NCBI taxonomy): domain Eukaryota; kingdom Viridiplantae; phylum Streptophyta; class Magnoliopsida; order Arecales; family Arecaceae; genus Phoenix; species Phoenix dactylifera. The sequence continues at coordinate 376,472 of NW_024067784.1, read as the reverse complement.
GGAACATTGTAGTACAATAATGCCAAAACAAAACAAATACAATGTTCCTCAATCAAAGTTCAAAGTACATGATCAACACAAAATACATATGAGAACTAGATACATATCCTAGGCTCTAATCAGAATGCTAATATCAGCCTAGGGGGTATCTAATGGCTATGATCTAGTCCTCATCCTTCTAGCATAAGTGGCGAGGGGAGGTCGAGCCTGATGGGACTGAGTCTGGCATGGAGCTCGGTGAGCTGGATGACTCTGTGCCAAAATCTCTGACTCAGCTGTCTGTGGCACAGATGGTCCATGAACCTCTCTCTCTCTCCGTAGAGCTCCTATCTGCTCTCTAAGATCACTGATCTCAGCAGTCATAATATCCAGTCTGCTCGTCAGTCCATCAGTGATAGTCCTCACCTAAGCTGACATAAGCTCAGTCATCCTACTCCAAAACTCATCTGTGTCTCCCGCAGGAAAAGATGACGAAGGTCCAGCCTCTGAAGGTGCTGTAGGATGATCCGTAGGCTCCTCATCCTCAGGGATAGGGTCTCCAATCTCTGGTGCATCACCCTGAATCCCCGCTCCAGTACGTACCCACTGCCCGTTCACCTTCTCATAACCCATGCGAATAAGGGTTCGTGCAGTGTATGTGTCAGTGAAAAGTAGATGCCTGGAGATCTCTCCCTCTACAAATATATCATGCTGTCGGAAGATCAGGGTGAGTATCATACCATAAGGCAGGGAGACTCTGGAGTTGCATATAACCTTTCTCATCTGCCTCAGTATCATAGCCGGGAGATTCAGGGGAATGCCCTGAATAATGTGCTCCATAACAACCAGATCTCGCTCAGAAATGAGATCAAATCTCCCGCTCTTCGGAAATAAAATCCGACCAATGAAGTTGTGCAACAACCTCATTTCAGCTGAAAGAAAGCTTGCTATTACATTTTCAGAGTAATCGAAGTCTTCACTCTCAAGAATCAACTGCAAGGCTCTCAATTTGTTTTCGGGCTTTTCTGGAGTTGCTCCTTCGCAGGGGAGATGAAGCAACTCACTCAAACTCTCTTCGGAGACTCTAACCCTTACTCCGCGAACTTCAGATATAAGCCCTCCCATTCCAGTTTTGAGGAAGGCATAGAACTCACGGACTAATCCTGGGTAGATCACCACATCTAGGGAGCAAAGATACTCCCATCCTTGCCTTCGGATCCATTCCCCCAAACGGAACCCTTCTTGATCCAAAAACTCGGAGTGGATCCTTCTCCCCATGGTAACCTGTCTCCCCGCAAATTTTGCAAGTTGGACTGAAGGGGAGGGAGGAGGAGGAGGCTCTACACGTGTCTCACCTTGTGGAGACACTGTAGACGGCTCTGTAGCAGCCCTATCCGCATGGGTGATCCGTGAAACTCTTCCGGATCGCTTGGCTACGGCTCTCTTGGGACCCATTTCTTCAAGATCTTGATGTAATCTACTGTTTGGAGATGATTGGGGGAGATTTGAGAGTGGGGAATAGGGTTTTCGGAAGAGGACAAAGTGAAAACAGTGCCCTAGATGGCTCACGGGTCCCCCTTTTAACAGTGGGGTCCCATCGTTGGGTCGACCCTAGATTTTTCTTGGGTCGACTCAACGTTGGGTCGACCCTATTCTGGGTTGGGTCGATCCAAGTTCAGAAATTTTTCTTTCTCTTCCTTTTTTCCTTTTAAAAATTTTTCTTTCTTCCAATCCTTACAAACTCTTACTGGGACAATGATACATGAGTAAGGAATCTATAGATGACAAGTTTGACTAATGTTTTATGGGTTTTTAGAAATGGAAGGAGTGTATCATGAGACTGCTTGCTCCCTTTTATATCTCCTCAATAAAAAGGATCACATATGCCTAATTCCCTCCTAAGCGTGCAAAATCTATCTTCACTCAAAGGTTTCGTGAATATGTCAGCTAATTGTTTCTCAGTACATATATGCTCAATACATATGTTTCCATTTTGCACATGATCTCTAATAAAATGATATCTTATTTCAATGTGTTTGGCTTTAGAGTGCTGAACCGGATTTTTAGTAAGGTTGATGGCACTAGTATTATTACACTTTATAGGAATGTTATCTAGTTTAACTCCATAGTCCTCTAGTTGTTGCTTAAACCATAGTACTTGAGCACAACAACTGCCGGCAACTATATATTCAGCTTCAGCCGTCGACAGTGCTACTGAATTCTGCTTTTTGCTAAACTATGATACTAAGTTATTTCCTAAAAATTGACATGTTCCACTAGTGCTCTTCCTATCTAATTTGCATCCAGCAAAATTAGCATCTGAGTAGGCAAGCAAATCTAGACAGGAGTCTCTCGAGTACCATAATCCTATGTTTGTAGTTCCTCTTAAATATCTAAGGATTCTTTTAACAGCACTTAAATGTGACTCCTTAGGATCTGATTGGTATCTAGCACATATTCCTACACTAAACACGATGTCTGGTCTACTAGCAGTAAGGTAGAGCAAGGATCCAATTAATCCTCTATAAAGCTTAATATCAATACTCTTTCATTTCTCATCTTTGTCTAGCTTACTAGTAGGATTAATTGGAGTGCTTACTCCCTTGTGATTTTCTTTCCCAAACTTCTTTAGTATTTTCTTTGTATACTTAGTTTGATGAATGAAGATACCTTCTTTAGTTTGTTTGATTTGTAATCCTAGAAAGAAACTTAGTTCTCCCATCAAACTCATCTCGAATTCTCTGTGCATTAAATTAGCAAACTCTTTGCAAAGATTATTATTTGTGGCACCAAAGATTATGTCATCTACATATATTTGTACCACTAGCAGATTTTCGTCTTTTCTTTTGAGAAAAAGTGTTTTATCTACATTTTCTCTACTGAAGTCATTATTTAGTAGAAATTTGCTTAATCGATCATACCAAGCCCTAGGTGCTTGCTTCAATCCATATAATGCCTTATGTAGTCTAAACACATGATTTGGCAATTCATGATTCTCAAAACCAGGAGGTTGCTCTACATATACTTCTTCCTCTATAAGACCGTTTAAGAATGCACTTTTTACATCCATTTGATACAATTTGAAATCCATGAAACATGCAAAAGCTAGAAGTAATCTAATAGCCTCCAATCTAGCTACGGGAGCAAATGTTTCATCAAAATCTATTCCTTCTTCTTGATTGTATCCCTTAGCTACAAGTCTAGCTTTATTTCTTATAACTATCTCATTTTCATCTAATTTATTTCTAAAGATCCATTTTGTTCCAATTATAGAGTTATGCTTAGGTCTCTCAGTTAATGTCCATACATTACTTCTTTTGAATTGATTTAATTCTTCTTGCATAGCATTTATCCAATTGGTATCTTTTTCAGCTTCCTCATAAGTCTTAGGTTCTAACTATGAAACAAAAACAACATAATCATTTAAATTTCTAAGAGAGGATCGAGTTCTTACTCCTTGAGATGGATCACCAATGATTAAGTCTTTAGGGTGTCCATATGCATACCTCCATTCCTTTGGCAAGTCTTGAGGTTGTGGTGGCACGCGATCATTTTCCTTATCTTGAATTGGCACGTCATCAAGATTCAATTTTTCAAAGTTAATAATTCCTGCATCATCATCAAGTATATTTTCTTTCCTAGCAGACTCACTATCAGACTCATAAAGAGTAGATGCCCTACAAGCCAATCGCAATATGTATTGCGAAAGATTTTTTCTTTTGATTTGTCCAAATCATGTACATGACATTTAAATATGAATAAAGGCGTTATGTTTTATCATATGCTGTTGATTATATTTATGATAAACTCCTTAGATTAGGGCAATGGTTTTAAGACTATGATGAGATCATACTAGTGAGGCTTAAAATCCTAAAATCCTAATCTTAAATATTCCCAGTCATTGGTACATTGAGTCGGGAATCAATGATTACCGGAAAGACTGGCATGTCTTATGTATGCTCGATGCAGAGGATGATTGATCTCACAATCATTTGTGTGGAGACACTAATACAAAGATGTGGGTGCTCATTAGAGGAATGAGTTCACTGAATTGACCTACAAAGAGAAATCTTATGAAGTCTTACTTACATGTCAAAAAATGATTCTCTTAGTGGGAGTTGTGCAACTGATCCTATGACCTGAGATCACCATGGTATCTTGTGCACATGAACCCATATTTTGGTTTACACTCATTCATGACAATAAGTTATGTACGAGGTCTTCTGAATATGGTGAATTGTGTACGAAGATTATGAGTAGGTCAACAAGGAATTAATCACTTCTAGTAAGAGAAGATAGCATCCTATTTATTCTAATCATATGATAATTCAGGAAGCCTTTGATCAAAGCAGAATGAAAATTAGAAAGAGTTTCTAATGTTTCATTATTTGAATTATCATTAAAAGATTGAGAAAAATATGAATATGAAATTGAGTTTGACATATATTCATACTCATATACATATTTGGGATGCAGTTTGATTAAAGGATTGAATTGCATGGTAACTTGCCATTGAAGGGTATTTTTGGTATTTTCATAAAATTCCATATTTTTCAGGTAGACATGACACGTTGCTAGACGTCAATCTTGTTTTATAGGTTTGATCAAATTAAAGAGTTTAATTCGATCACCAATTAGAAAGGATTCTAATTGTTAAGTTCGGGTTCGCGCAGTTTGGACTTAAATCGATTAGAAGAGTTCTAATCAAGTTGGGTCAACTCGCACTCACACCTATTGCTGGCTAAGTATGGAACCCAATGGGTCACACACAAGAAAACTTATCAAGGGTCTAATTGGATTAGATCATGTTTGCAAGATAAACATCCTAGCAGGTGTTGCAAACCTTAGCTCCTGATTCGAATTGGATTCGAATCTGATTCGAATTGGATTCGAATCTGATTCTTAATTGATCTAATTTGATTAGATCATATTCTAATATGGGTTAGCCAAGAGTTGGCACCTAATTGGCTTGGTTTGAGTCTAATTGGATTAGATTTAATAAATCATTCAATCTAGACCGTTAGATCTTGATCTACCGTTGGATGAAGACATAATGGAGAGTTGGTTTAACCCAATTGGATTGGGTTAGAGGATGGCTACCATAATTGACCATTGGATCTTAATCCCACCATTGGATGAAGACATAATGGGTCAAGTGAATAGCGTCTTGCATTGGAGCCCTTGGATCATCATCATGAAAGATCAAGAGGTGAGGCGTGATGGACATGTGATTAGCATGTGATGTTGACTTGGTCAAAATATGGCACCACATGAAAGGACATATCATTTGATACACCTTCTCACTTGATCTGCACCTCCTCTTATTTGATATGGCCCTTTAGATGATGCCCTTTTATGAGAGGATGTGTGGATGGGATGCATCCCTTGGAGATGCATCCCCACACCTATTATAAATAGGTTAGCACTCCATGGGTTTCATCATTCCAATTCCACCCCACTCCTCTCTTCTTTCTTTCTTACATTAGTTTCTTTCTTTCTAGCATTGCTTCTAGTGTGTCCTAAGCCAAGACAAGGTGGTCTTCTTTAGGACAAAAAGGATTAGAAGTGATTTTAGAAGGCTAAAGGAAAATAGAAAGGAAGGAAAGCAAGCCATTAGAGTTCTTTAGAAGAATTCTGCGTTAAGGATCAAAAGTCTTTGGAGCTAAAGTCTTGATCAAGTTTTCGTATGGATCACCATTGGAGGGCGGACACTTGGACGCCTCGTGGAGATTGTACACTTTGGATTAGCGTTTGAGGTATTCTACTAATTCTGCATTTATTATATATCATTTGATTGTAATCATTAAGGTGATCTAGGCTTAAAAGGGTTTCATGCATAGGGACTTTATTAAGAAATTTTTAAAATCTCTAGCTTCCGCTGCGCATTATAACATGCTAAAACCCTTCAGTGGTATCAGAGCCATCCTTAATTGGTTCAATCAAATAATTATGTATGATGTATGATTATTAATTTACTATGAGATAGTAATGTCATATGCTTAGAGAAATGCTGAAATGTATGATTAATATATGATATGTTATGTAATAAAATATCATGATATGAAATTTTCCATATGAAAATATGTTGAAGCATGTTAATTAATTGCTTATGATTTATACATGCTATGAGATAGCCATGATGCATAATAGTTTATTTTAGACATGTTAAATGTATGTTACAATTAAAGAATGTGCTAAAGACTAGTAAGCCCTCAATAAAAATTATATTAAGTCATAGTGTTGAAAAACTTTGAGCTAACCCATTCTAGAACAATTAATCTAATTGGTGTCTAAGGAAAGCACTAAAGGTGGTTACTTAATTAGGACCTTACTCTCTGAGTAAGGAGAGCCTCCCACCTGCTTACCTGGCCAATTGTTTGATTGCCTATTATGGATAAGCTTAATATTGATATAACACTATTGATAGCCTTCCTTCATGCCTCGATATTATTATGTCAAGATCCATGCTAGTTTGTTGTGCTAACACAAGACTTGCAATGGGGACTGATGTTATACTGTCTTAGTGCATTAAGATGCTTATGGCATATTTTAATATATTGCCTTGTTGTGCAACCACAAGGGCAATATTATTCGAATATGACTATATGGAAATGAAGGTTTTGACTTAACTAAAATATTATTGTTTGTTGTGCTAACACAAGGCAATAAGTATTTTAAGAGGACAAGATAAAGTTGAGAATTGCATGAGATGCAATTGGAAAGAGTTTCCTACCTTTGAACTCATAAGAGTTTGTTGTGTAAACACAAGGCTTTTTATGATGAATTAGGATCTCAACCCTACTAAGAAAAATTATATTTTCACGTTTATCATAGGAGAGGGCTATGATATTCGATAAAAATAGTAGGAGACAAATTAGATTAAAGTCCTTATCTAGTTGCAAACATGTCATCATGATTGGTCTGTTTATATTAGTTTTGTTCTTGCATATGTAGAATTATTAAATGGCTTCTTCACTTTCACTAAGAGGCATCTTAGATGCCAACAAGTTGACCGGACCAAACTATGTGGACTGGTTGAGGAATTTAAAGATAGTACTCACTCAAGAGAAAATTTTCTATATACTTGAAACTCCTGATCTTGGAGATCTAGGGGAAGATGCTACAGAAGAGGAGGTTGCCACACATAAGATGTGGAAAAATGACAGTGTGACTGTCAAATGTATCATACTTGCCTCTATGAACAATGAATTACAGAGGCAACATGAAGGCATGGACACTCAATCCATACTTCTCAATTTAAAAGAGTTGTATGGAGAACAAAGCAGGACTGCTAGGTATGAGATATCTAAGCAGTTGTTCCGTGCTAGAATGAATGAAGGAACTCCAGTGCAAAACCATGTTCTTATGGTTATAGACTTGATCACCAGATTAAGTCAATTAGGTTTTGCTATGGATAGTGAGCTTAGTCAGGATTTGATCCTGTAATCACTGCCTGATTCATTCTCTCAGTTTGTCGTGAACTTTCACATGAACAAGCTGAACACCTCCCTGCCCGAGCTGTTAAATATGCTCAAAACAGCTGAAGGGAATATTAAGAAGGATAAAGGTCCACTCCTTCTTATAAATAGCACCTCTATGAGGAAATCGGAAAATAAGGGTTCTAAGAAACGATTGAACCCCAAGAGTAGCATCAAAAAGAAAAAAGGAAAGAAAAACTCCGGATCAAGTACCTGTTTTCATTGCGGCAAAGCTGGCCACTGGAAAAGGAATTGCAAGAGTTTTTTTGCAAGTATGAAGACCGATGCAAGAGTTGCATCAAAAGGTATGTTTATGTTACATGCCAACTTGTCATTAAGTTCTTCAAATTCAAATTCATGGGTATTGGATACCGGCTGTGGTTTTCACATTTGCAAATCTTTGCATGGACTACAGAAAATTAAAATTTTGAAGAAAGGTGACTTCGAGCTGTATGGCACGGAGGAGAGTCCATCCAGGCTGAAGCTGTTGGAACCTACAACTTGGAATTGCCTTCGGAAAAGCTCCTACAATTAGAAGATTGTTATTATATGCCCAAAATTATTAGAAATGTAATTTCCATTCCTTTGTTGTTAAAGAAAGGTTTTGAAATTAATGGAAAGGGCAATGGTTGCTCTATTTATTTTTCTAATAAGCATCTTTGCAATGGCATTATGGAAAATGGTCTTCTAGTTTTATTACTTAATGACAATGTCTTTCATATTAATAAAAGCAATAAAAGAAAGAGAGAGGAAGTGAATAATACCCTCCTTTGGCATTGCCGACTTGGTCACATAAGTGAATCAAGAATCAACAAGTTATACAAAGAAGAGTTCTTTGATCCTTATGATTATGAATCATTAGGAACTTGTGAATCTTGTCTTATGGGAAAAATGACCAAGTCTCCATTCACTGGACATGGAGAAAGGGCAAGTGAGTTATTAGGACTTATACATACAGATGTATGTGGTCCTATGACAACTCCAGCTAGAGGTGGATACTCTTACTTCATCACATTCATTGATGATTTATCAAGGTTCGGATGTGTATCTTATGAAACATAAATACGAAGCCTTTGATAAGTTTAAAGAGTATCAAAGTATGGTTGAAAAACAAACCGGAAAGTATATTAAAATCCTTTGATCTGATCGAGGAGGTGAATACCTTTCTAGTGAATTTTTAAATCATCTTAAAGAAAAGAGCATTCTCTCTGAATGGACACCTCCGTATACGCCACAACTAAATGGTGTAGCTGAACGGAGGAATCGTACTCTATTAGATATGGTAAGGTCCATGATGTGCTTTACAGATCTTCCTATTTCCTTCTGGGGTTATGCCTTAGAAACTGCTACATATGTGCTAAACAGGATACCTTCAAAATCTGTATCTAGTACTCCATATGAGATATGGAGAGGTAGAAAGCCCAATCTTAAATATTTTAAAATATGGGGCTGCCAAGCATATGTCAAAAGAAATTTTGGACATAAGCTAAGTGCTAGATCAGATAAATGTACATTTATAGGTTATTCCAAAGAAAGTATTGGATATATCTTCTATCACCCTACTGAACAAAAGGTATTTGTTAGTAGGCATGCCACTTTCTTAGAAAAAGAGTTTATCTTAGAAAAGGGCAGTGAAAGAAGAATTGAACTTAATGAAGTTCAACACCTACAAATAGAAACACAAGAAATTCTTCAACCAGATGTACCCATTGATGAAGTACAACCACAACACACATCTCTTCTCCAAAGGTCAGATAGAGTGCGAAATGCACCTAAGAGGTATGGGTTTATCATTGAGAATGGTGAAGCCCACATCGTCGAAAATGATGATCCTCTGACCTATTCGGAAGCTATCATGAGTAATGACTCTAACAAATGGTTAGAAGCTATGAAATCCGAAATAGACTCTATGTATACCAACCAAGTATGGACTTTGGTTGATGCACCAGAAGGTGTAAACCCTATAGGTTGCAAATGGGTCTATAAGAAGAAGATTGGAGCAGATGGCCAAGTAGAAACCTACAAGGCTAGATTGGTGGCAAAAGGTTTCAGGCAAAAGCAAGGAATTGACTATGATGAAACTTTTTCACCAGTTGCCATGCTTAAATCTATTCGGATTTTGCTTGCAATAGCTGCATACTATGATTATGAAATTTGACAGATGGATGTCAAAACCGCCTTCCTTAATGGTTATCTTGAGGAAGAGATTTACATGACACAGCCAGAAGGATTTGTCTCAAGTGGGAGAGCAAATCAAGTATGCAAGCTTAAGAGATCCATTTATGGATTAAAGCAAGCATCGAGGAGTTGGAACATCCGTTTTGATACAACAGTCAAAGAGTTTGGTTTTATCAAAAATGTGGATGAACCATGTGTGTACAAGAAGACTAGTGGGAGTGCCGTTGTCTTCTTAATATTGTATGTAGATGACATACTAATCATTGGAAATGATATTCCAATGTTACAATCGGTCAAGACTTGGCTATCAAAAAGCTTTTCCATGAAAGACTTGGGAGAAGCATCCTATATACTTGGTATAAAGATCTATAGGGATAGATTTAAAAGGATGCTAGGCTTGTCCCAGTTTAAGTACATAGATCGTGTGCTGAAAAGATTCAGCATGGAAGGAAGTAAAAGAGGTTACTTACCTATGAGTCATGGCATACGTCTCTCTAAGAAGATGTCTTCTAAGACATCTGAAGAGAGGAATAGAATGAATTCTATTCCCTATGCTTCGGCAGTAGGATCAATTATGTATGCTATGCTATGTACTAGGCCTGTTGTTGCTTATGCCTTAGGCATAACAAGCAGATTCCAGGCTGATCCAGGAGAAAATTATTGGATAGCTGTGAAAAATATTCTTAAGTACTTAAGAAGGACTAAAGATATTTTTCTAGTTTATGGAGGATCTGAGTTGAAACTAGAAGGATTTTCTGATTCTAGTTTTCAATCAGATCCAGATGATAGCAAGTCTACTTCAGGGTATGTCTTTACCCTAAATGGTGGTGCAGTGAGCTGGAAGAGTTCCAAGCAGCAAATTGTAGCTGACTCAACTACTGAGGTAGAATACATCGCTGTAAGTGAAGCCGCTAAGGAAGCTGTCTGGATGAAGAAGTTCATCGCTGAGTTGGGAGTAGTTCCTGAGATTGCTGGACCAGTTTCAGTTTATTGTGACAACACTGGAGCTATTGCTCAAGCAAAGGAACCAAGATCTCATCACAAATCCAAGCACATTCTAAGATGCTTCCACCTCGTTCGAGAGATCGTCGAGAGACAAGACATAGTCATTGAACGAGTAGACACAAAGAACAACTTAGCAGACCCGTTCACTAAAGCTCTACCACAACAGCAGTTCGATCGCCACCTCGATTGTATGGGGATAAAATATAAGAGCGATTGGCTTTAGTGCAAGTGGGAGATTGAAAGAGTAGATGCCCTACAAGCCAATCGCAATATGTATTGCGAAAGATTTTTTCTTTTGATTTGTCCAAATCATGTACATGACATTTAAATATGAATAAAGGCGTTATGTTTTATCATATGCTGTTGATTATATTTATGATAAACTCCTTAGATTAGGGCAATGGTTTTAAGACTATGATGAGATCATACTAGTGAGACTTAAAATCCTAAAATTCTAATCTTAAATATTCCCAGTCATTGGTACATTGAGTCGGGGATCAATGATTACCGGAAAGACTAGCATGTCTTATGTATGCTTGATGCAGAGGATGATTGATCTCACAATCATTTGTGTGGAGACACTAATACAAAGATGTGGGTGCTCATTAGAGGAATGAGTTCACTGAATTGACCTACAAAGAGAAATCTTATGAAGTCTTACTTACATGTCAAAAGATGATTCTCTTAGTGGGAGTTGTGCAACTGATCCTATGACCTGAGATCACCATGGTATCTTGTGCACATGAACCCATATTTTGGTTTACACTCATTCATGACAATAAGTTATGTACGAGGTCTTCTGGATATGGTGAATTGTGTACGAAGATTATGAGTAGGTCAACAAGGAATTAATCACTTCTAGTAAGAGAAGATAGCATCCTATTTATTCTAATCATATGATAATTCAGGAAGCCTTTGATCAAAGCAGAATGAAAATTAGAAAGAGTTTCTAATGTTTCATTATTTGAATTATCATTAAAAGATTGAGAAAAATATGAATATGAAATTGAGTTTGACATATATTCATACTCATATACATATTTGGGATGCAGTTTGATTAAAGGATTGAATTGCATGGTAACTTGCCACTGAAGGGCATTTTTGGTATTTCCACCAAATTCCATATTTTTTGGATAGACATGACACGTTGCTAGACGTCAATGTTGTTTTATAGGTTTGATCAAATTAAAGAGTTTAATTCGATCACCAATTAGAAAGGATTCTAATTGTTAAGTTCGGGTTCGCGCAGTTTGGACTTAAATCGATTAGAAGAGTTCTAATCAAGTTGGGTCAACTCGCACTCACACCTATTGCTGGCTAAGTATGGAACCCAATGGGTCACACACAAGAAAACTTATCAAGGGTCTAATTGGATTAGATCATGTTTGCAAGATAAACATCCTAGCAGGTGTTGCAAACCTTAGCTCCTGATTCGAATTGGATTTGAATCTGATTCGAATTGGATTCGAATCTGATTCTTAATTGATCTAATTTGATTAGATCATATTCTAATATGGGTTAGCCAAGAGTTGGCACCTAATTGGCTTGGTTTGAGTCTAATTGGATTAGAATTAATAAATCATTCAATCTAGACCGTTAGATCTTGATCTACCGTTGGATGAAGACATAATGGAGAGTTGGTTTAACCCAATTGGATTGGGTTAGAGGATGGCTACCATAATTGACCATTGGATCTTAATCCCACCATTGGATGAAGACATAATGGGTCAAGTGAATAGCGCCTTGCATTGGAGCCCTTGGATCATCATCATGAAAGATCAAGAGGTGAGGCGTGATGGACATGTGATTAGCATGTGATGTTGACTTGGTCAAAATATGGCACCACATGAAAGGACATATCATTTGATACACCTTCTCACTTGATCTGCACCTCCTCTTATTTGATATGGCCCTTTAGATGATGCCCTTTTATGAGAGGATGTGTGGATGGGATGCATCCCTTGGAGATGCATCCCCACACCTATTATAAATAGGTTAGCACTCCATGGGTTTCATTATTCCAATTCCACCCCACTCCTCTCTTCTTTCTTTCTTACATTAGTTTCTTTCTTTCTAGCATTGCTTCTAGTGTGTCCTAAGCCAAGACAAGGTGGTCTTCTTTAGGACAAAAAGGATTAGAAGTGATTTTAGAAGGCTAAAGAAAAATAGAAAGGAAGGAAAGCAAGCCATTAGAGTTCTTTAGAAGAATTCTGCAATAAGGATCAAAAGTCTTTGGAGCTAAAGTCTTGATCAAGTTTTCGTGTGGATCACCATTGGAGGGCGGACACATGGACGCCTCGTGGAGATTGTACACTTTGGATTAGCGTTTGAGGTATTCTACTAATTCTGCATTTATTTTATATCATTTGATTGTAATCATTAAGGTGATCTAGGCTTAAAAGGATTTCATGCATAGGGACTTTATTAAGAAATTTTTAAAATCCCTAGCTTCCGCTGCGCATTATAACATGCTAAAATCCTTCAGTACCTTCATCTGACTTGGCATCAAATTTACTTAGATCCTCCTTGCCATTGTTTAAAATGAAACATCTACATACAAATACTCTAAGATATTTAGTGGTTGGTTTCTTATTCTTCCAAAGTTCATAAGGAGTTTTCTTGGTTATAGGTTGTATTAATACCCGATTTAGAATATGGCAAGCAGTGTTTATAGCTTCAGTCCAAAAGTACTTTGGAAGATTTGACTCGCACAACATCGTGCGTGCCATTTCTGCCAAAGTCCTATTTTTTCTTTCAACAACCCCATTTTGTTGAGGCGTTCTAGGTGCTGAAAATTGATGTGAGATACCGTTTTCATTACAAAATTCTTCAAAGTGTTGATTTTCAAATTCAGTTCCATGATCACTTCGAATTGCTATTAAGGTGAGCTTCTTTTCATTTATGATATAATTATAATATTTCAAGAATGCTGAAAATGCTTCATTCTTATGTGCCAAAAATGAAACCCATGTATATCTTGAAAAATTATCTACTATAACTAGTCCATACTTCTTCCCTCCTAGACTCGCAGTTCTAGTGGGTCCAAATAGATCCATATGTATGAGTTCAAAAGGCCTAGTTGTTGATACTATATTCTTTGATTTGAAGGATGATTTTGTTTGTTTTTCTAATGAGCATGGTCCACAAATTTTGTCCTTTTCAAAGATCAATTTTGGCACATCTTTTATTAATTCCTTCTTGACTAGTTTTGATATTAATTCCATACTAGCATGTCCTAGTCTGCGATGCCAAAGCCAACTTGTTTCATTTTTCTTTTCTTCATTAGTAATTAAACATAATCCATTTTTCTTGCCTAATTCATGAAGATCTACCATGTAAATATTTCTTTGCCTTTGCCCTATAAGTACAATGCTATTATCTTTAGGATTTGTGATTATGCATACTGATGCTTCAAATGTGACTTTAAACCCTTTATCACAAAATTGACTTATGCTAAGTAGGTTATGTTTCAAACCATTAACTAATAAGACATTTTCTATGAAGGTAGATGGAGTAATGAAAATTTTAACCTTTCCAATGATATACCCTTTTCCATTGTCTCCATAGGTTACTACTTCACCCTTCTTAGATTCCAAGGTGACAAATTGGTCTACGTCACCGGTCATGTGTCTTGAACAGCCGCTATCTAGATACCATCGTTTATCCACTTTATTAGCTGCAAGACACCCCTGCAATCAAGATCAAGAATGAGCTTTAGGTACCCAAACTATGTTGGGTCCTTTAGGGTTAGTACTTGACGTTCCTTTTGGAACCCAAACTTTCTTGAATTTAAGCTTATAATTATTACTCAATTTGTTTTGGCTGGACTTTCTATAGTTACATTCATATGCTTTATGTCCTAATTTATTGCAACAATGACAAGTAATATTTTCGTTTTTAGCTTTTACAAATATGTTCTTTAAGTATTTTTATTTTCTATTTATTTTATATCCTAATCCAGCCTTATCATATACAGCTTTTTGACTATCAAGAATCATATTTAATTTGGTTGAGCTAAGAGTAATCTTGTCTACTAAGAATTTATATTTTTCAGCATCTTCTTTTAACTTGACATTTTCAGCAATTAAATTCTTGGTTTCATTTGTGAGTCTCCTACTTAATGTTTTATAGTTATGAGATAGTTTCAGCTTATCTTTGATACGAGATTGATTTTCTTCTTTTAGAACTTTATTTTTATTGATTAGTTTTTTGTGTTCTTCCATGAGTTCTAAAAATGCATCATGTAATTCATCAACAGTAAAATCACATTCAAGTTCAGAATCTACCTCATCGTCATTGGCCATATGACATATTTGGGCCGTCTCTTGATGATCTTCCTCTTCCGAACTTGACTCCTCACTTTCACTCCATTCAGCCATGAAGTTCTTCTTTTTAAGTTTTCTTGCCATCCACTTTAATTCCGGACAATCTATCTTATAATGCCCGGGCTTGTTACACTCATAACAAATAGGTGTTTCCTTTTTCTTTTCTTTGTCCTTACCCTTTTCTTTGCTTGAGCTACCTTTGAAGAAGGGTTTCTTTTTATGAAATCTCTTCTTACCTCTCATAAATTTTCTGAATTTTCTTCCAAGCATAGCCATTCCTTCTTCATCAAATTCATCATCATCATCAGATTCTTCCGATTCAGTTTCTTGTTTTGGAGTGGTAGACTTTAGGGCAATGGTCTTTCTTCTCTTGACCTCATCTTCTGAATTTTGCCTCATGGTCAACTCATGGATCATGAGTGATCCTAGAAGTTCCTCCAATTGCAGTGTATTGAGGTCCTTTGCTTCCTGAATTGTTGTTACCTTGGCCTCCCTAACTCTTGGTAGAGACCTGAGAATTTTTCGCACCATTTCAGAGTTAGTATAAGACTTTCCTAAACTCTTTAGCCCATTTATGATTTCAGTAAAACGAGTAAACATATCAGTTATGGACTCAGTGGATTTCATTTTAAACAATTCATACTTATGTACTAATATGTTTATTTTTGACTCCTTAACTTGATTAGTTCCTTCATGTGTGACCTCAAGTTTATCCCAAATTTCTTTTGCAGAGATGCATGTAGATATCCTATTGAATTCACTTACATCTAGTGAACAGTAAAGTACATTAATCGCTTTAGCATTTAATTGTGCTAGTCTTCTATCACTTTCATTCCAATCCATTTCTGGTTTGGGTATGATAGTGCCCTCTATACTAATTGTGGGTGTGTGAGGTCCTCTAGTTATAATATACCACAGTTCATAGTCTAGAGCTTGAATGAATATCCTCATCCTAGCTTTTCAGTATGTGTAATTTGTGCCATTAAATAGAGGAGGTCTATTTGTGGATTGCCCCTCACTCATAGAACATCCCACTTGGGTTGTCATGATCTTTGACTCTTGATTCTGAGATCAACAAATACTATAGGAGCACCTTGCTCTGATACCACTTGTTGCCCAAGGTGACAAGCCAATAGGGGGGGTGAATTGGTTTCTCTTAATTTTTACTATCTTACTTATGTCAATTGATGAGTTAGTGAAATATAACAAAGCACAATACAAACACATAAGAAGTATAGTGGTTCGGTGCTCTCCCAAGCACCTACGTCCACTCCCCAAGCGACCCCTTGGAAATTCACTATAATCCCGCGGATTACAGTTAGATTGTTTTTCGGGCTCACAATCCAAAAATCTTTACACTTTGATTTTCCGGGATCACCAAAAACCTATGTTGGTTTTACGGGCTCACCAACGAACCTATGTTGGTTTTACGGGCTCACCAACAAACCTTTACAATTGGTTTTACGGGTTCACCAATAAACCTACTCCATTGGTTTTGCGGGCTCACCAACAAACCTTTACAAGGTGATTAATAAAAGAAGGAAGAAAGTTTAAGCTCCTAGATGAGCAAATATAACATTTATAATCTACAAAGAAGAGTTTAGAGAATAGTTATCGCTTGATGAGACTTCTCTCTTCTCTGTCAGGAATGCTTCACTCTTCAAGGGTGGATGGAGCTCTTAATGTCTCTTGGAATCTGCTCAACCACTTTCTTTTCACTCTTCAAATGAAGCACTTGGATGAAGAAGATTAGGGCACTTGTCTTTCTTGTGTAATCTTTGATATTTTGCAAAATGATGTTTTCTCTGATGAATAGTGTCACTTTAAATAGTTTCCTTCATCCATTGGACAAGCCCTAATGGTTAGAATTCAAAAACTAGCCGTTACTCACTGTTGGAAGGTCAAAAAGTACTTCTGCAGAACTAGCCGTTATGCTTCTGCCCGTGCTTGGGTCGACTCAACTTTTACTGGGGTCGACCCAACTTTCACTTGGGTCGACTCAACCTTTGCTAGGGTCGACCCTCTCAGAACCACAGAACCTTGCATTTCAACCTTCCTTCACTTGGGTCGACTCAACATCTTTTTGGGTCGACTCAAGGTTCAGTTGGGTCGACTCAACTTCCACTTGGGTCGACCCTCTCAGGGTTTCCAAAGAACCTATTTTTGAATGTCATTGCCTTTGGGTCGACTCATGTTAACTTAGGGTCGACTCAAGTTTGGGTCGACTCAAGTTTCATTTGGGTCGACCCTCTCAGTGTTTCCAGAGAACTGTTTCTTGAGGCTTGAGAGGCTTGAGGTTTGGGTCGACTCATTCTTTGCTTGGGTCGACCCAACTACTGTTCATCCGTGCCATTTTTGCAGAAGTGTGCCAGATGCTTTCTTGATGTGCCGGGGTCGACTCAATCAACCTTGGGGTCGACTCAATCCACATTTTGCTGCAACTTAAGGTTAGATTCATCCATATAAACAATGAAATTCATCTTTATCTTATTATACTAATGTACTGAGAGTAACAGACTTATAAATGATGTATCGAATTAACTTGTAACATACTCTTGATTATTGTATTAATCATCAAAATACCACTATCATCCTCATTGTCTATGGTGATTCTGATTTAAAACTTGAAGGATATACCGATTCAAGTTTTCGGTCAGATCAAGATGATAGCAAGAGAGTGTTGGGATATATCTTTACTCTTAAGGATGGGGCTATTTGCTGGAAGAGTTCCAAGCAGCATACAGTGGCAAATTCTACATATGAAGCAGAATACATCGCAACATCTGATGCAGCTAAAGAAGCCGTATGGTTGCGCAAGTTCATCACCGAGCTGGGAGTGGCACCTTCCATTGATGGTCCAGTTCCTATATTTTGTGATAACACTGGAGCCATAGCTCAGGCAAAGAAACCTAAAGCACATCAGCGGACCAAGCATATTCTGCGACGCTATCACCTTGTTGCCCAGATATACAACCCAAGAGGGGGGGTGAATTGGGTTTTAAAATAATTATTGCAATTTAAAAGCTTTGTGAGTAACTAATTAAAACTTTTGCAAGTGGATTAATTAGTTGCTATATGTAGTGAATGAAAGGAAAGTAAGAGACAATAAAGCAATCACAAACACAAGAAAATTTATAGTGGTTCGGAGCTAACCCTTGCTCCTACATCCACTCCCCAAGCCTCACTTGGGAATTCACTATAATCCCTCGGATTACAGCTGGTTGTTTTACAAGCTCACAACCTAACTTGTTGTTTTACGAGATCACAATGAACTCGGTCGGTTTTCTCAGGCTCACCGACTAGAACCACCCGATTGTTTTTCCGGGATCACAATCAAACCCTTACACCGTTGGTTTCAACCTAGGCTTACCAACAAACCTTTACACCCTTGATTCAATCCCCTAATTGAATCAAGTAAGGAACAAATGGTTTGAAAAACAAACAGAA
The DNA here is from genome assembly GCF_009389715.1 of Phoenix dactylifera. NCBI lineage: Eukaryota > Viridiplantae > Streptophyta > Magnoliopsida > Arecales > Arecaceae > Phoenix > Phoenix dactylifera. The sequence continues at coordinate 358,060 of NW_024067784.1, read as the reverse complement.
AAATAAAGCTTCTTAACAAGCAGATATTCAGCGATATAAATAATAGAGAAGTTAAGAGCCCTCAAACAAATTTATGAAGATGTAGAGGAGGGCTTCTCGAACTCGGGGTCTCCTCTTGAATGTCTCGAAGACTTGATGACTGACGGAGACTTCTTGAATGCTGGAAAGAGTTGGTTGGATGGAGTTTAATGCCCCTCTTCCTTCTTTTCGGTGTATTCCCTTTGAAATCCTTTGGTAGGTAGAGATTTCTTGTTTTCTTTGAAAGGAATGTCACTTCTCTACCTTGCTACAGTTCTCTGTGGCTATTTAAGCCATTATGAAAACTAGCCGTTAGACCCAATATTCTAGCCGTTCTGCACATTCTGCAACTCCTGACAATATTTTCGTTGGGATCGGAGTCGACTCGCGCGATCTGGAGTCGACTCGCCTGTTGCAAGAGTCGACTCATGCTTTTCTGGAGACGGCTCGGCAACTGTTCTGGATTTGAATTAAAGTGCTGTCTCGACTGGGAGTCGACTCGACTCAACCTGGAGTCGACTCCCCAATGTCCGGAGCTGACCTGGCATTTTTGGAGACGACTCGTTCCAAGGAATCCTGAGATTTATTTTCAAGTTTGCTCACTCGAGTCGACTCGAAAATTCTGGGAGTCGACTCGGCGCTCAGACCCAGAAATCTCGATCTTCTGTCTGTTGACTTGTGCCATCTCGGAGTCGACTCGAACTATCTCGGAGTCGACTCGGCTCTCAGTATCCGAAAAACAGTCTTCTGTCTTTTGGGGTCGCGCTGCCTTGGAGTCAACTCGAACTGTCTTGGAGTCGACTCGCCTCTCAGAGACGAAAATACCGTCTTCTGTCTTTGGGGTTGCGCTGTCTTCGAGTCGACTCGGACTTTGCGGGAGTCGACTCGGCTCACAGTGTCCGAAATTTGCTCTCTGACTTTTGCCTTGTTTTCCTCTGGGAGTCGACTCTCGCTTCCTTAGGAGTCGACCTGCCAGCCATCGGAGTCGGCTCAAGTTCTTCAGGAGTCGACTCGGCTCTCAGGGTCCAAAATAGCTTCTCTGTCTTTCTGTCTGTTACTCTCTGGAGTCGACTCGGCAAGCATCGGAGTCGACTCGCGCTCTTCAGGAGTCGACTCGTTGACAGGTTCTGAGATGATTCTTTCTGTCCGTCTGTCTGTTCTCAGTCGGAGTCAACTCGTAATGTACAGGAGTCGACTCGAGCTCGTGCCAGTGCTTCTGATACGCTTGGAGTCGACTCGTAATTTCTCGGAGTTGACTCGAGTCTCAGACTTTGGTTCAAATTGAGTTCTTTACTTATCCAAGATGTATTGCACCAAATCTAGAGACACTTAACCATAAATTTACAAGTATTTGACTGAAACACTAGATTGAATTCATTAGTACAACATAAGATATACTCAAATGCTTTGAGCTCATCAAAATCAAATAGGGTTATAATCAATCACTCCACAATCTCCCCCTTTTTGATGATGACAAAACATTGAGTATATGTAAAGTGAATTGCTCAACAAACAAGGAGATTTATAGTAAAATTTTAAAATAAATTCAAGTGTCTAGTTATTTAATTTATCCAAAACTGAAAGGTGTGAAATAGTAAATTTTGAAGTTAAAGCTCCCCCTTTCATTTAGAATTATATAAGCCTTCATGTCATGCAATCAATTATTTGGCTTATATATATTTAATGAGTTTGCTTTCTTAAAATTTCAGATTCTCCCCCTCAACACATGCATTCAACTTTGTTTAGATTCTCTGAATTTTCTTTTAGTGTATTGAAGCTTTTGAACTTGGATTTTTGTTTTTAGAGAGAAAATCTGCCAATTTGTTCTTGAGTATGATTCGACTAATCTCCGAATATTCCTTGAATAGATTCTGGAGATTACTCCTTTAGGAGCCCCAACAGAGAGATAATGAGCCTCGAGGTATCAAATCCACTTAGAACAAATTATTTTGTGTTTTAAAAGGTTTCTTTTTATTGATTCCCTTTACATGTCTATTCAATATATTTTCTCCCCCTTTTTGTCATCATAGCAAAAAGGAAGAAAGCACATCACAAAAGCAATTAGAGATCAAATTTGCAACAATTTGAAAGAGAAATGTCTACTCATTGTATTGATGTATATTTAAGTACACTTGTAGATACAACAAAAAGTAAAGCAGTAAGTACATATCTAAAAGAGAAAAACAAGCTACACTAGGATTTCTTTGTGGAGGATGTGGCTCCCTTGCTCAGTTTAGATTGTTGCATAATTAGACTGATCCCGTCTGTAATGTTTCCTAGTTGCCTTATGATCTCCGAGGTGTCCCTACTCTGGATCGAGGTGAGCTCAGTCAGATTCTCCTGAAGGGTATCCAACTTGGAGATCAGTACATTGGCTAGACACTCGGCCCCCTGACTCTGGCTGCCTAGGTCCTGTCGGATGTCATCTCGCTTCTTTCTTGTGTTACTCATGACATCGCTCATATTTGAAAATTGGGCTTGTATAAGGCTTCTGACATTGTAAATCTCTTCCCTCAGATGAGCCGTCATCTCGGTCACGGCTGCCAATGAAGGAACCAGGGCAGTGGAGGGAGCAGCCGCTGGACCTCGGAGCTCCCACAGTAGGTCGTCCCGAAGATCCCTCATGATCTCCTGCCGCAACTCCCGGAGCTGCGCAGGAGAGATCCGGACCTCCTGTGGCTGAGAAGGTGGTGCAGTGGAGGGTCCGGCTGAAGTGGATGGTGCTGAAGTGGAGGGATAGGTGGGAAAATCGGAGTCATGATCAAGGCTGGGGGAGTGACGAGTAGTAGGGTCAATAAGTGTGGAAGAGAATGGTTTCCGGACCCAGACTCCCTCAACTTTATCAAATCTCATCCTGTGAAGAGTTCCCTCACCCATGCGATCTGTGTATCGCAGTGCGCGAGAGGGTTCCCCCTCAGGAATGGGGACCTCTAACTCCCTGAAGATCAATGTGTACAGCATCCCATAGGGAAGAGTAAGCCTTGGTTTGTCTAGAGGCTCACATAGGTATTTATAGATGAGCTTAGGAAAGTTGATTGGGGTATCTTGAAGAATGTAGTACATTAGGGCTAGGTCCCTCTCAGATACAAAGTCAAAACGGCCTGTCTTAGGGAAGAGGGTCCTAGATATAATACTTAAGAGGAGCCGCATTTCAACTGATAGCTGACTTGCAGACACCTCATCTAGGGAGGACTGGGGTGGACTCCCTAGTATGGCCGTAAGGGCCTCAGTCCTATCGGCTGGGTGAGAGGGAAACACCCCTACTTGGGGAAGATGAAGGATTTGTGCAATGAAATCCTCCGAAATAAATAAAGGGACACCCGCTACGGTTCCTTGTATCCCACCATGACCCCTAGCTACTGTCCCGTAAAACTCCCTAACTAGCCCCGGATAAGTAGGGAGATCTAGGGAGCAAAACATCTCTAACCTTGGGCCCTTAACCTATGCCCTATTGTAAAGCCTTCCCGGGAGAGGAAGTCAAAGTTGACATACCTCCCGGTGGAGACCGCCTTTCCGGCGCACGGACACGAGGGAACCGGCCTCGGCGGGGAAGGAACCGGAGGTTGTGGCCTCACGGGTTCATTCCGAGCCTTGGACCGTCGCTCGGCGCCGCTCGCGGATTGGGGCCTCTTCCGGCTCGGGACAACAACTTTTCGAGGCATCCTAGACCGAAGAAGGGGGGAAAGACACGAGGAATCGGGGGGAAACTCGACGGAAATGCCCTAATGGAGGTCGGAGACGACTCTAGGGTTTTTGAACAGTGGAGGCGGTGAATAGAAGTGTCGATTAAACGCTTCGATTGGGGTTAAAACATCGGATTCCCGACCTCGAGTCGACTCCAAAATATTTGCGAGTCGACTCCCCCTATGATGCCATCGACCTCGAGTCGACTCCTATCTATGTGCGAGTCGACTCCCCCTCATGAGCCGACTCTAAAATGTATCCGAGTCGACTCGTAATCTGGCACGTACCTAAAAATCATGTTATTTTCGTGCCAAACAAGGGATAATCACTAAGTTTATGATCTGATTTGATAATCATAGATGAGAAACACTATATTTAACACAAGCTAATCATCAAAATCAATGAACTAGAAGAGAACATCACTAGGATGGATCAATCACTCCTAATCCTCTCCTAAGCACACAAAATCGCTCTTCACTCAAGGGTTTTATGAAGATGTCAGCTAGTTGATCATCAGTGCAAATAAACTAAAGTGTAACATCACCATTCAGTACATGATCTCTTATGAAGTGATGTCTTATTTCAATGTGTTTGGTTCTCGAGTGCTGAATTGGATTCTTAGTTAAGTTAATAGCACTAGTATTGTCACAATTAATGGGAATTTTATCTTGTTTAATTCCATAATCTTCAAGTTGTTGTTTGATCTACATGATTTGAGCACAACAACTCCCAGCAGCAACATATTCGGCTTCAGCAGTAGATAATGCAACCGACTTTTGTTTCTTGCTAAACCATGAGATTAGATTTTCTCCTAAGAATTGACATGACCCGCTGGTGCTTTTTCTATCAAGTTTACAACCAGCAAAATCTGAATCTGTATATCCTATTAAGTTCAGGCTAGATTCTTTAGAATACCATAAACCTATATTTTTTGTTCCTATTAGGTATTTAAAGATTCTCTTAACTGCAATTAAATGTGATTCCTTAGGATTAGATTGATATCTAGCACACATGCATACACTAAACATGATATCAGGTCTACTTGCAGTGAGATATAATAAAGATCCTATCATACCTCTATACATCCTTTGATCTACTGATTTACCTGATTTATCTTGGTCTAGTTTGCATGATGAGCTCATGGGTGTGCTGATTGACTTGTTTTCTTCCATATCAAACTTCTTAAGCATCTCCTTGATGTATTTAGCTTGATTGATGAAGATCCCTTCTTCAGATTGTTTGATTTGGAGCCCGAGAAAATAGTTCAGCTCTCCCATCATGCTCATTTCAAATTCACTCTGCATCAAGTCAGCAAATTCTTCGCAGAGGCGATTGTTAGTAGCACCGAAAATAATATCATCAACATAAATCTGCACTACTAACATTTCTTTATTTTTCTTATTTAAAAACAGTGTTGTATCTACATTTGCCCTAGAGAACTCATGATCTAGTAGAAATTTGCTAAGTCTTTCATACCATGCTCTAGGTGTTTGTTTCAAACCATAAAGTGCTTTGTTTAATTTATACACATGATTGGGGTATTAATGATTTTCAAAACCAGGAGGTTGTTCTACATACACCTCCTCATTAATGTACCCATTCAAAAATGCACTTTTTACATCCATTTGAAATAATTTGAAATCTTTAGAGCATGCAAATGCTAAGTACAATCTAATTGCCTCAAGTCTAGCTACAGGAGCAAAGGTTTCATCAAAGTCTATACCTTCTTCTTGATTATAGCCCTTTGCTACTAGTCTAGCCTTGTTCCTAATTATAATTTCATTTTCATCAAGTTTATTTTTATATATCCATTTGGTACCTATTATTGAATATTCAGAGGGTCGTTCAACAAGGTTCCATACCTTGTTTCTAGTAAATTGGTTTAGTTCTTCTTGCATTGCATTTATCCAATTTACATCCTTTTCAGCTTCTTCTATGTGTTTAGGTTCAAAATGTGAGACAAAAGCTAGATGATTATTCAAGTTTCTAAGAGATGCTCTAGTCCTAACAGGTTGAGATGGATCATCTAAAATTAATTCCTTAGGATGCCCATAAGCATACCTCCAAGCCTTAGTCAGCCCATGATCCACAATTGCCTCTTGGCTTGATGATGCATTTCCAATTAGTTTTTGTTCATCTTCTTGTAATGTCATCTCATCAATCTTTTCTTCAAGAATTTCAACATCATCATCAAGATCAACTCTCTTGCTAGAAGAGATATCACTAGTGTCATCAAAGACAACATGTATAGACTCTTCAATAACAAGGGTTCTTCTATTAAAAACTCTATAGGCTTTACTTGTTGTAGAATACCCCAAAAATATACCCTCATCAGATTTAGAATCAAATTAACCTAGGTTATCCTTCCCATTATTATGAACGAAACACCTACATCCAAAAACATGAAAATAGTTTACTTTGGGCTTTCTATTTTTCCAAAGTTCATAAGGTGTTTTCTTTATAATAGGTCTCAATAAAACTCTATTTAATATATGACATGAGGTATTAATGGCTTCTCCCCAAAAATACTTAGGGAGGTTACTTTCACATAACATGGTCCGATCCATTTTCTCTAAGGTTCTATTCTTTCTTTCCACAACTCCATTTTGTTGTGGTGTCCTAGGTGCAGAAAAATTATGAGTTATCCCCTTTTTACCACAAAATTTATCAAATAGATGATTTTCAAATTCCGTTTCATGGTCACTTCTAATAGCTATGACTGAAGCATCTCTAGCATTAGTTACTTCCTTATGAAATTTCTTAAATACTGAAAATGCTTGTTCTTTATGAGCTAAAAACATGACCCAAGTATATCTAGAAAAATCATCTACAATAACAAGGCCATATTTGTTTCCACCTAGACTTGTGGTTCTAGTTAGTCCAAATAGATCCATGTGTAGTAGTTCTAGAGGTCTAGAGGTAGAGACACAATTTATGGATTTAAAGGAGTTCCTTGATTGTTTGCCATATTGACAAGCTTCACAGATTTTATTTTTCTCAAATTTTAGTTTTGGCAAACCTATCACGGAATCTCTTTTCACTAGTTTTGATATTGTATCCATACTTGCATGACCTAACTTACGGTGCCATAACCAACTTGCATCATTATCCTTAGTTTCATTAACAACTAAACAGGGGTTATGTTTGGCAAGATCCTCAAGGTCTACTACATACACATTGCCACGTCTTATTCCTTTAAAAACTAAACTGTTGTCAATTGAGTTGGTTATGATGCATAAAGATGGTTTGAACAAAACATCAAAACCTCTATCACACAACTAATTAATGCTAAGTAGGTTATGCTTAAGACCATCAATATATCGAACATTATCAATAAAGGTTGAAGGGGTGATTTGTACTTTACCTATACCAATGATGTGACCTTGGTTATTGTCTCCAAATGTCACAGCACCTCCCTTCTTAAGCTCAAGGGTGAAGAATTGGTCTTTGTCATCCGTCATGTGTCTTGAGCAGCCACTATCCAAGTACCAATAGTTTTTGTCGACCTTGGCTGCAAGACACTCCTACACAAGCAAATCATACAATTTTAGGTACCCAAGTTTTCTTGGGTCCTTCATGGTTAGTAATGTTGGTTCCTTTTGGAATCCAAATCCTTTTAATTTTTCTTTTAGTTTTTTCTTTTCTATAATCACACACATTAGCTTTATGTCCTATTGTTCCACAGCAAAAACAGGTTATTTTCTTAGTTTTGCTTTTCCCTGCTTTTACAAAAAAATTACTAAGGAGCTTTTGCTTATTTTTTGGTTTATACCCTAAATCAGCTCTATTGAACACAGCTCGTTGACTATTAAGTATCATTTCCAATTTTTCAGAGCTATATGTAAACTTTTCTACAAAAAGTTTGTACTTTTCAAGTTCTAGTGCCAACTTTTGTTTTTCTGTTTTTAGTGCATTTAAGTCTATTGTGAAATTATCTCTATAAGTTTGTTTATCCCTTTTAAGTTCAGAAATTTTCTTGGTTAGTTTTTCGTTATCTTTAATTAAGGTATTAGTTTTTTGAATTAACAGTTGGTTGCTTGTCTTAAGTTCTGAATTTTCTTTACTGATAACATCTTTATCCTTAACTAATGTATCATACTTACGGAAGAGAGATTGGTTAGTTAGTTTCAATTCTTTGTTCTTAAGGTTTATTGTCTTATATTCGTCCATTAATTCATTAAAAGCATCATATAATTCATCGAAGGTAAAGTCTAAATGTGTTTCAGATGTTACCTCATTGTCGTTTGCCATAAAACATAGGTTGGCCTTTTCTTCTTGTTCCTCATCCGACGATGATGATGATGTATCGGAGTCCGATAGGGTGGAGACGAGGACCTTCTTTTTCTTGTACTTGCTGGCCTTCTTGAGCAAAGGACAGTCTGCTCTGAAGTGTCCCGGCTTCTTACATTCGTAACATCCGATTTCCTCATTTTTTCTTTCCTTACCTTTATCCTTGTGATAGGAACTTGAGGGGCCTCTCCTTTGATGAAAGGACTTCTTTCGGTTGATGAATTTTCTGAACTTACGCACGAGAAGAGCCTCATCATCATCTCCCTCATTGTCTTCCTCTTCACTGCTGCTGCTGCAAGATAAATCTTTGTTAGTAGAAACAGATTTGAGGGCTATTACTTTTTTCTTATGGGAGGACTCTTCTTCACTGTGTTGCTTCATTGTTAGTTCATGCGTCATGAGGGATCCAAGAAGCTCCTCGAGTGGCAGCTTGTTTAAGTCATTGGCTTCTTGGATTGTCGTTACCTTGGCTTCCCATGACCTTGGCAAACAGCGAAGAATCTTCCTGACAAGTTCACTTTTAGTATAATTTTTGCCAAGGCTTTTTAGGCCATTGACAATGTCAGTAAATCTAGTAAACATGCAAGTGATTGTTTCATTAAAATCCATCTTAAATAATTCATACTTATGAACTAATATATTTATTTTAGATTCTTTTACTTGATTTGTGCCCTCGTGGGTCACTTCAAGTCTATCCCAAATCTCTTTTGCAGAATTGCAAGTAGAGACTCTATTGAATTTATTTCTATCTAAAGCACAATAAAGCACATTCATTGGTTTGGCATTTAGTTGTGCCTTCCTTATATCATTGTCATCCCAATCCTTTTCAAGTTTGGGTATAGTTACACCCTCTACAAAAATTGATGGGACGTATGGTCCATTAAGTATGGTGGTCCACATCTCATAGTCTTGTGCTTGGATGAATATTCTCATCCTTGCCTTCTAATATGAGTAGTCGGATCCATTAAAGAATGGAGGTCTATGGGTGGACTGGCCCTCAATATGAGAAGATCCAAATGGGGTTGTCATTTTGATCTTTTACTCTTTTGGTAAAAGAGTTCCGGCTCTGATACCACTTGTTGCCCAGATATACAACCCAAGAGGGGGGGGTGAATTGGGTTTTAAAATAATTATTGCAATTTAAAAGCTTTGTGAGTAACTAATTAAAACTTTTGCAAGTGGATTAATTAGTTGCTATATGCAGTGAATGAAAGGAAAGTAAGAGACAATAAAACAATCACAAACACAAGGAAATTTATAGTGGTTCGGAGCTAACCCTTGCTCCTACATCCACTCTCCAAGCCTCACTTGGGAATTCACTATAATCCCTCGGATTACAGCCGGTTGTTTTACAAGCTCACAACCTAACTTGTTGTTTTAATTCTGGATTTGAATTAAAGTGTTGTCTCGACTGGGAGTCGACTCGACTCAACCTGGAGTCGACTTCCCAATGTCCGGAGCTGACCTGGCATTTTTGGAGACGACTCGTTCCAAGGAATCCTGAGATGTATTTTTCAAGTTTGCTCACTCGAGTCGACTCGGAAATTCTGGGAGTCGACTTGGCGCTCAGACCCAGAAATTCCGATCTTCTGTCTGTTGACTTGTGCCGTCTCGGAGTCGACTCGAACTATCTCGGAGTCGACTCGGCTCTTAGTATCCGAAAAACAGTCTTCTGTCTTTTGGGGTCGTGCTGCCTTGGAGTCGACTCGAACTGTCTTGGAGTCGACTCGCCTCTCAGAGACGAAAATACCGTCTTCTGTCTTTGGGGTTGCGCTGTCTTGGAGTCGACTCGGACTTTGCGGGAGTCGACTCGGCTCACAGTGTCCGAAATTTGCTCTCTGACTTTTGCCTTGTTTTCCTCTGGGAGTCGACTCTCGCTTCCTTAGGAGTCGACCTGCCAGCCATTGGAGTCGACTCGAGTTCTTCAGGAGTCGACTCGGCTCTCAGGGTCCAAAATAGCTTCTCTGTCTTTCTGTCTGTTACTCCCTGGAGTCGACTCGTTTTACTCTGGAGTCGACTCGGCAAGCATCGAAGTCGACTCACGCTCTTCAGGAGTCGACTCGTTGACAGGTTCTGAGATGATTCTTTCTGTCCGTCTGTCTGTTCTCAGTCGGAGTCGACTCGTAATGTACAGGAGTCGACTCAAGCTCGTGCCAGTGCTTCTGATACGCTTGGAGTGGACTCATAATTTCTCGGAGTTGACTCGAGCTCAGACTTTGGTTCAAATTGAGTTCTTTACTTATCCAAAATGTATTGAACCAAATCTAGAGACACTTAACCATAAATTTACAAATATTTGACTGAAACACTAGATTGAATTCATTAGTACAACATAAGATATACTCAAATGCTTTGAGCTCATCAAATTCAAATAGGGTTATAATCAATCACTCCACACACCTGGTTCGAGAGATTATAGAACGAGGTGATATTGATCTTCAGAAGATTGATACAAAAAAAAATCTGGCTGACCCATTTACTAAAGTCCTCGGTATCAAAGAGTTCAACGAACACAAGTCGAAGATGGGTATTAGATACTGTGCCGATTGGCTTTAGGCTAAGTGAGAGTTGTTGGGAATTGTATCCTAAATGTCAATCGTCAGCATATTGATGATTGAATTTTGTAAATGAATTGACAAATTAATAAAGTGTTATTTGGCGTTATTCATCATTTCATCTTCAAATGAACTCTTATATGATGAAGTCCTTAGGACTTATATTATGATAAAGGAGGATTTATCTTTGAGTCCTTAAACTTGTTCGCGACCAAATGATATGTTGTTACTAGGATGACAACATTATCGAGATTAGGTTGTTGTGTGACATATATGTTGGTTGTCCTCTTAACCAAGAAGTGTGGAGACACTGGTATGCCATACAGGTGAAGTGTAGGAGTACATTTCACCGAACGTGACCAATTTCGGAATGCTCTACTATCGAGAGATGTTTCGAGTAGATATGGGTATAAGTTTAGCCCTCTGACCTGAGACCGCAACTTGTGACTAGCAAGCAACTCACTGTACTTTGGTACCAGACTATCTGAATTTCTAATTCAGTGATAGAAGGTCACTGGGTGCAGTCAAGTATTTGCATAGTCAGTTGTGAGTCAAGATGGAATTGATCCCTCCTGGAAAGAGGAGATAATGTCTTGTGATTAATTTAGCAAAACCTTGGCCAGGGTAATCCCAGTGAGGAGTCACGGGATATCTAAAGTTAATCACATAATGGATGTACTAATTATAGGGTTGACAGTGAGCTTTAAGTCATCCAGGCATTAGGAGTCAAAGGGATTGAATTATACAGTAACCACAGTCCTGGGTTCCAAAATATTTGCTTCGCATATATTCGGCCTATCCGGACGTCGGGTACCATTGCTAGATGGTCACATCGATTAGTATAGGAAGATGTTCCTATACTATCGGCTTAGGTTCGAACCTATGAGGTCACATGTATAGAAGTTTCTAGGTTGATCAAATGGCTGATAGATGATTAAGAATCATTCAGGGGTAATTTGGTCAATTTGAATGACAAATTATCCTAGGCAAAAGTTGCATTAAAATAATTATTAAATTATTGAAGGATTAATTAGCAATTAGATTGCTAATGAACTCAATTTGATTGAGTAATTGGGCTTAGGTTGAGCCAAATTGAATAGGATTCAATTTGGGCTGCATCAAGGTTTGACCTAATTGGATTGGGTTCAACCCAAGTAGATTGAGCTTGACCAAATTGATAGGACTTGACCCAATTAGATTGGGCTTGATCCAAATCAATTATAAGACCTTATTTGATGAGGATTATGAGTCCAAATAATCAAAATTGGATAAGGAGAAGAATTCCTAAATTTTAGGAACCCATCCTTATCTTCTTGGAGAAGAATGACATCTTGATTTATCCCCAATATTTTCCATGCCTATCCTCCTTATTTTTGGCCAAAAATTGGCATGAAAGAGAGAAGGTGTGGGACTATATTTTCTATAAAAATGGCATCTTAAATCTTCCTAGAAAGATTTAGATGAATTTTCTAATTTGTAGGGATTGCATGGTGCATGAAGTAGGATGGTATGTGGCTGAACTTTGGATGCATGAATTTCTATCTTTTAGAAATCCAAAATGTACAAAATTTGGATATGTTTATCTCCTCTTAGCTGCCAAACCACCAAAATTTTTTGGGGATTTTATCGGCTAAATTAGTTGGCTAAATTAGGTGTGAGGCGTGGGGTGGTCTTTTGGTTATAAAAGACCCCCATGCCTTGGGTTCAAAATATATAATATTTAGAAGTTTCAAAAAATTTTGAAAAAAATTCTCTGAGGGCCTCCATCCCTTCTTCTCCTTCTTCCTCACATCCATCCTCCATATTCTTGAAGAACAATCAAAGGTTGTGTCTTTAGAAGGAGACAGCTTCAGCCATTGCAACGTTCCTGCGCGAGCTAGCACTCCCGCGGGAGACGATCTACCTAGGACTTCGCATGTACTTCTCATAGAGGCCATTCGTGTGCATGGCTGCGAAGTCAAGGATCATATCCATAAGTTTCTTTTATCATAAAAGGTATTAATCCCACATCAATATTTTATTTTGGAGTCAGGGTCTAGGTATGATTTCTCGAGGTTTTACCCTCCTTTGGGACTCCTCATGGAGTTATCTCCAGAATCCATTCGATGGATATTCGGAGATTAATCGGAATAGAGTGTTTACCTTTCAGATCTGATAGTTAATCATTGTGGAGTGATTGATTAAAACCTGTTGCCCAGATAGACAACCCAAGAGGGGGGGGTGAATTGGGTTTTAAAAGAATTTAGCTATTTAAAATGTTGTGGATGACTAATTAATGCTTTACCCAGATGATTAATTAATTGCTATGTGCTGTGAATGAAATGAGAGTAAAGGAAAGAGACAAACAATCACAAACACAAGGATTTTATAGTGGTTCGGAGCTAACTCTTGCTCCTACGTCCACTCCCCAAGTCTCACTTGGGAATTCACTATAACCCCTTAGATTACAGCCGGTTGTTTTACAAGCTCACAACCAAACTTGTTGTTTTACGAGCTCACAACGAACTCGGTCGGTTTTCCAGGCTCACCGACTAGAACCACCCCGATTGTTTTTCCGGGATCACAATCGAACCCTTACACACGTTGGTTTTACACTCGGCTCACCAACCAACCTCAAGACTCTTGATTCAATTCCCCGATTGAATCAAGCAAAGACAAGTTGTAAATAAAAGGGACAAACAGAAAACAAAGCTTCTCAAAAGCAGATAAGCAACAATATAAACAGAAGAGAAGTTAGAAGCCCTCAAACACGTTTGAGTTGGAGTTGAGTAGGGCTTCTCGAACTTCGGGTCTCCTCTTGAATGTGTGATCGACTTGAATGCAGGAGGAGGCTTCCTTAAATGCTGGGAAGAGGAAGTTGGATGGAGTTAATGTCGCTCTTCCCTCTTTTCCGTTGAAGAACAGGTTGCATAGATTGAATGCTTGATTTCTTTGAGTGGAATAGTTGTTCTCTGCCTTGCTACAGTCCTCTGAGGCTATTTAAGCCATCCCCCACGGAAACTAGCCGTTAGAGACCTTTTTCTGCCCGTTCTGCACACTCTGCACAACCTGACAATATGTCCGTTGGTGGGTCGGAGTCGACTCGTGCGATCAGGAGTCGACTCGGCTGTAGCAGGAGTCGACTCAAGCTTTTCTGGAGTCGACTCGGCAACTGTTCCGGATTTGAATTAAAGTAGCCTCTTCGACTGGGAGTCGACTCGACTTGTCCCGGAGTCGACTCGCCAACTTCTGGAGCTGACTTGGCTTTTTCGGAGTCGGCTCATCCCATGAAGTCCGTGGATCTATTAGTGAATTTGGTCCACTCGAGTCGACTCGACAATCCTGGGAGTCGACTCGGCGCTCAGAGCCCGAACTCCCGATCTACTGTCTTTTGGCTCGTCCAGTCTTGGAGTCGACTCGAACTGTTCCGGAGTCGACTCGGCTCTCAGTTTCTGAAACTTAGTCTTCTGTGTTTTTAGTGAAGCGCTGCCTTGGAGTCGACTCGAGCTGTCTGGGAGTCGACTCGAATCTCAGAGACAGCAAATTGGTCTTCTGTCTTCTTTGGGGTCGCGGTGTCTCGGAGTCGACTCGTGCAATGCGGGAGTCGACTCGAATCTCAAAGTCCAAAAACTGCCCTCTGACTTTTTCTTTGTGTACCGCTGAGAGTCGACTCTCGCTTTCCTTGGAGTCGACTCGCGTTCCACAGGAGTCGACTCGAATCTTAGGGTCGAAAACCGCTCTCTGACTTTTCTGGCTGTAACTCCTTGGAGTCGACTCATACCTCTCCGGAGTCGACTCGGTAAACATCGGAGTCGACTCGCGCACTTCAGGAGTCGACTCGCTGACAGGTTTTAAGTTGATTCCTTCTGTCTGTCTGTCTGTTCTCAGTCGGAGTCGACTCATAATGATCCGGAGTCGACTCGAGCCCGTGCCAGTGATCCTGATACGCTTGGAGTCGACTCGTAATATCCTGGAGTCGACTCGAGTCTCAGACTTTGGTTCAAACTGACTTCTTAACTTATCCAAAATATCTTGAACCAAGTCTAGAGACACTTAGACAAGATTTTCACTGAAACACTCAATTGAATTCATTAGTAGACAAAAGATATACTCAAATGCTTTGAGCTCATCAAAATCAAATAAGGTTTTAATCAATCACTCCACAATCTCCCCCTTTTTGATGATGACAAAACATTGAGTATATGTAAAGTGAATTGCTCAATAAACAAGGAAATAAAATCCATAAATGAATTCAAATGTCTGGTAATTTAATTTATCCAAGCTTGAAAGGTGTGAAACAGTAAATTTTGGAGTTAAAGCTCCCCCTTTCATTTGGAATTATATAAGCCTTCATATCATTCAATCAATTATTTGGCTTATATATAATTAATGATTTAGCTTTCTTAAAAATTCAGATTCTCCCCCTCAACATATGCATTCTACTATGTTTTGATTCTCTGAATTTCCTTTTGGTATATTGAAGTTTTTGAATTTTAAATTTTGGTATTTAGAGGGAAAATCTGTCAATTTGTTCTTGAGTTGGATTCAGCTAATCTCCGAATATTCCTTAAATAGATTCTGGAGATTACTCCATTAGGAGCCCCAACAGAGAGATAATGAGCCTCGAGGTACCAAATCCACTAAGAACAAATGTTTGTGTGTTTTTAAAAGTTTTTTTTCTTTTTAATGATTTTCATTGATTCCTTTTACATATTTTATACATATTTCTTTCACTTTTTGTCATCGTATCAAAAAAAAAGGAGGTAAGCAGAACACACAATCAATCATAAATCAAATTGCACAGAAATGAAGATAAGATGTCTACTCATTGTATTGATGTGGATGTGAATACATTTGAGAATACAATAAGTAAAGCAAAACAGTACATGTCAAAATAAAACACAAAAAGCAGCTACGGTCTCCTCGAGGATGTAGCTCCTCCTCTCGAGGATGTATCTCCTCCTCTTGAGGATGTATCTCCTCCTCTCGAGGATGTGGCTCCCCGAGGCATGCGCTCCACGAGTGATTGGACCGCATTGGTGACATTCTCTAACTGACGAATGATGGCCTGGATGGCCCTGCTCTGTGTCGTATCGAGCTCGAGCACCGACTTCTGCAGTTCGTCCAGCTTGTCGATGAGCACATTCGACAAGCGCTCGGCCCCCTCGGTAGTGGTGTGCATGTCACGTCCTATGTCATCCCGCATCTGTCGAGTGGTGCTCGTGACCTCACTCATGCTATGGAACTGGGCCTGGATCAAGGTCCTCATGTTGTAGATCTCTTCCCGCACATGAGCCGTCATGTCAGTCACGGCCGTCAGGGAAGGGACCAACGCTGAAGATGGAGCGGGAGAGAGAGCAGGCACTGAACCTCGGAGCTCCCGAAGCAGATCCTCTCGCAGGTCTCTAACAATCTCCTGCCGCAACTCCCGGAGCTGCTCAGGAGCGATGCGGACCTCCATGGGTGGTGGAGCTGAGGAGGAGGGTCCGCTGAGGTGGTAGGAGCAGAGGTGAAGGGAATGTCAGGGTAGTCAGAATCTGGCTCTGGACTGGGGGAAGGTCTGGTGGTATGTGTGGAGGTGGAAGACTTCCTAACCCATGTCCCCGCTACTTTTCGAAACCCCATCCTGTGTAGGGTCCCCGCTCGCATGCGATCTGTCCATCGCAATGCCTTAGAGGGTTCCCCCTTAGGAATGGGAATCTCGTACTCCCTAAACAAAAGAGTGAATAACATGCCGTATGGGAGAGTGAGCCTAGGTCTATCTAGGGGCTCACACAGATACCTATACATCATCTTGGGAAAGTTGATTGGGGTATCCTGGAGAATGTAGAACATGAGAGATAGGTCTCTCTCATTTACAAAATCAAATCTCCCTGTCTTAGGGAACAAGGACCTAGACAGAATGCTCAGGAGGATCCGCACCTCAACTGGAAGTGAGCTAGCGGAAACCTCGTCTAAGGGGGACTGAGGAGGATAACCTAGTATGGCCGTAAGGGCCTCAGTCCTATCCTCGGGGTGTGTGGGAGCCACCCCGACTTGTGGTAGATGGAGGATGTGGGCAATGATATCCTCCGAAATAAACAATGGGACACCGGCTACCGTGCCCTCGATACCCCCATCTCTCCTATGGACGGTACCGTAAAACTCTCTAATAAGGCCTGGGTATGTGGGGAGATATAAAGTGAGGAAATACTCTAAGCCCTGGACACGCAATCTCTCACCTATGGTGAAGCCCTCCCGGGAGAGATAGTCGAAATCGACGTATCTCCCGGTGGAGACCGCCTTCCCGGCGCACGGCCTCGCGGGAACCGCCCTCGGCGGGGAACGAGCCGGAGGTTGTGGCCTCGCGGGATCGTGCCGAGCCTTGGAACGCCTCTCGGGACCGGCCTCGGGTCGGGACCTCTTCCGGACAACGGCTTTACGAGGCATAGTGACCTAGAATGGGGAAAAGCCCTAATGGACGGTGAAAGATCGATGGAAAAGGCTTGGGGACGACCGGGGACGACCTAGGAGTCGGCTCTAGGGCTTGTGAACAGTGGTGGCGGAGAATAGAAATGTTTTCGAAACGACGAAGTTAGGGTTAAAAAGTCGGATCCCGACTGCGAGTCGACTCCTCTGAGTCGCGAGTCGACTCGACCTCGAGTCGACTCCAAAGTATGCGCGAGTCGACTCTCCTTATGCGCCTATTGACCCCGACTCCCCTTATGCGCGAGTCGACTCCCGACTAAGCGCGAGCCGACTCCCCCTTACGAGCCGACTCTGAAACTTACTCGAGTCGTCTCGAACTTTGGCACGCACCTAAAAATCATGCTATGTTCGTGCCGAATGAGGGAAAATCACTAACTTATGATCTGATTTGATGATCATTGTAAAGATACTCTATATTAACCACAATCTAATCATCAAAATCAATGAACTAGTGGAAAATACCACTAGGATGGATCAATCACTCCTAATCCCCTCCTAAGCACACTAAATCTCTCTTCACTTAGGGGTTTTGTAAAAATGTCAGCTAAATGATCATCAGTGCAAACAAATTGTAGTGTCACATTACCATTCAGTACATGATCTCTTATGAAGTGATGTCTTATCTCAATATGTTTGGTTCTTGAATGCTGAATTAGATTTTTAGTTAGATTAATGGCACTTGTATTATCACAATTAATGGGTATTTTATCTTGTTTAATGCCATAATCTTCTAATTGTTGTTTGATCCATAAGATTTGAGCACAACAACTCCCGACTGCAACATATTCAGCTTCAGCAGTAGATAATGCAACCGAGTTTTGTTTCTTGCTAAACCATGAGATTAAGTTTTCACCTAGAAATTGACAAGACCCGAAAAACTATCAAATTCAATTACTAGATTTAATCTACTCTCATTAAAAAAAAAATGGAAATCAAATTTATATAATAAAAAGAAATCGCTGGTGCTTTTTCTATCAAGTTTACATCCAGCAAAGTCTGAATCTGTGTATCCTATTAAGTTTAGGCTAGATTCTTTAGAATACCATAACCCTATATTCTTTGTTCCTATTAGGTATTTAAAGATTCTCTTTACTGCAATTAGATGTGATTCCTTAGGATTAGCCTGATATCTAGCACACACGCAAACACTAAACATGATATCAGGTCTACTTGCAGTAAGATACAATAAAGATCCTATCATACCTCTATATAGTTTCTGATCTACAGATTTACCTGATTCATCTTGGTCTAATTTGCATGATGAGCTCATGGGGGTGCTGATTGACTTGTTTCCCTCCATATCAAACTTCTTGAGCATCTCCTTGATATATTTGGCTTGATTGATGAAGATGCCTCCTTCAGACTGTTTGATTTGAAGCCCGAGGAAGTAGTTTAGCTCTCCCATCATGCTCATCTCAAATTCACTCTGCATCAAATCAGCAAATTCTTCGCAGAGGCGATTGTTAGTAGCACCGAAAATGATATCATCAACATAAATCTGTACTAATAGCATATCTTGGTTTTTCTTCTTTAGAAACAGTGTTGTATCTACATTTCCCCTAGAAAACTCATGTTCTAATAGGAATTTGCTAAGCCTCTCATACCATGCTCTAGGTGCTTGTTTCAAACCATAAAGTGCTTTGTTCAATTTATAAACATGATTAGGGTATTGATGATTTTCAAAACCAGGAGGTTGTTCTACATATACCTCCTCATTAATATACCCATTTAAAAATGCACTTTTTACATCCATTTGAAATAATTTGAAGTCCTTAGAGCATGCAAATGCTAGCAAGAGTCTAATTGCTTCAAGTCTAGCTACCGGGGCAAAGGTTTCATCAAAATCTATACCTTCTTCTTGATTATAACCCTTTGCTACTAATCTAGCCTTATTCCTTATTACAGTACCATTTTCATCAAGTTTATTTTTATAAATCCATTTGGTACCTATAATTGAATATTCAGTAGGTCTTTCAACTAGATTCCATACTTTGTTTCTAGTAAATTGGTTTAATTCTTCTTGCATTGCATTTATCCAATTTACATCTTTTTCAGCTTCTTCTATGTGTTTGGGCTCAAAATGAGAAACAAAAGCTAGATGATTATTTAAGTTCCTAAGGGATGCCCTAGTCCTAATAGGTTGAGATGGATCATCTAGAATTAATTCCTTAGGATGCCCGTGAGCATACCTCCAAGCTTTAGTTAGTCCATGATCCACAATAGCCTCTTGGCTTGATGATGCACCTTCAATTAATTTTTGATTATCATCTTGTAATGTCATCTCATCTATCTTTTCTTCAAGAATTTCAGCATCATCATCAAAATTAACTCTCTTGCTAGAAGAGATGTCACTAGAATCATCAAATACAACATGTATAGATTCTTCTATAACTAGGGTTCTTTTATTAAAGACTCTATAGGCTTTACTAGTTGTAGAGTAACCTAAGAATATGCCCTCATCAGATTTAGAGTCAAATTTACCTAGATTATCTTTTCCATTGTTATGAACAAAACACCTACATCCAAAAACATGAAAGTAGTTTACCTTTGGTTTTCTGTTTTTCCAAAGTTCATAAGGTGTTTTCTTTATAATGGGTCTCAATAGAACTCTATTTAATATATGACAAGAAGTATTAATGGCTTCTCCCCAAAAGTACTTAGGGAGGTTACTTTCACATAACATAGTTCTAGCCATTTCCTCTAGAGTTCTATTTTTCCTCTCCACAACTCCATTTTGTTGTGGTGTCCTAGGTGCAGAGAAATTATGGGCTATCCCCTTTTTACTACAAAACTCATCAAATAACTGATTTTCAAATTCAGTTCCATGGTCACTTCTAATGGCTATGACTGAAGAATCTCTAGCATTTGTTACTTTCTTATGGAACTTTCTAAAAACTGAAAAAGCTTGATCTTTATGTGTTAGGAACATAACTCATGTGTATCTAGAATAATCATCTACAATGACTAGACCATATTTATTTCCACCTAGACTAGTGGTTCTAGTTGGTCCAAATAGGTCCATGTGTAGTAGTTCTAGAGGTCTAGAGGTAAAGACACACTTTATAGATTTAAATGAGTTCCTAGATTGTTCGCCAAATTGACATGCTTCACATATTTTATTCTTTTCAAATTTTAATTTTGGCAAACCTATCACGGAATCTCTTTTAACTAGTTTGGTTATTGTGTCCATGCTTGCATGACCTAACTTACGGTGCCATAACCAACTAGCATCATTATCCTTAGTTTCATTAACAACTAAACATTGGTTATGTTTGGCAAGATCTTCAAGGTCTACAACATACACATTCCCACGTCTAATTCCTTTAAAAACTAAACTATTGTCATTTGGGTTTGTTATAATGCATAGTGATGGTTTAAACATAACATCATAACCTTTATCACATAATTGACTAATGCTTAATAAGTTATGCTTAAGACCATCAATATATCTAACATTATCAATAAAAGTAGAAGGGGTAATTTGAACTTTACCAATACCAATGATGTGACCTTGGTTGTTGTCTCCAAAAGTCACAGCACCTCCCTTCTTAGCTTCAAGGGTGAAAAATTGATCCTTGTCACCCGTCATGTGCCTTGAGCAGCCACTATCCAAGTACCAGCAATTTTTGTTGACCTTGGCTGCAAGACACTCCTACACAAGCAGATCATATAATCTTAGGTACCCAAGTTTTCTTGGGTCCTTCATGGTTAGTCATATTGGTTCCTTTTGGAACCCATACCCTTTTAATTTTTCTTTTAGTTTTCCCTTTCCTATAGTTACATACATTTGCCTTATGCCCTACAGTTCCACAACAAAAGCAGATTACTTTCTTAGTTTTGCTTTCTCCAGCTTTAACAAAGAAGTTACTAAGAAGTTTTTGCTTATTTTTAGGTTTATATCCTAAACCCGCTCTATTAAATACCGCTCGTTGACTATTAAGTATCATATTCAATTTTTCTGAACTATATGTAAATTTTTCAACCAAAGGTTTATATTTTTCAAGTTCTTTAGTTAGTGTTTGATTTTCTGCTTTTAGATCATTTAGTTCTTTTGTGAGATCCTTGTTTAAGATTTGTTTATGTTTTTTAGGTTCTAATGTTTCTTTATTCAGCCTTTCATTTTCTTTAGTTAAGGTATTAGTCTTTTGAGTTAAAAGTTGGTTGCTTGTCTTAAGTTCTATATTTTCTTTGGTGATTAATTCCTTATCCTTAACTAATTTATCGTATTTATGTAGGTATGATTGATTAGCTATTTTTAGTTCTTTATTCTTAAGATTTATGGCCTTATATTCTATCATTAATTCATTAAATGCATCATAAAGTTCATCAAATGTAAAATCTAGATGCGATTCGGACGTTACCTCATTTTCATTGGCCATGAAGCAGAGATTGGCCTTTTCTTCTTGTTCATCATCCGATGATGATGATGATGAGTCCGAGTCCGATAGGGTGGTGACGAGAGCTTTCTTCTTCTTGTATTTGCTCCCTTTCTTTAGTAAGGGACACTCAGCTCGAATGTGCCCCGGTTTCTTGCACTCATAACACCCAATCCCCTCACTTTCCCTTTTCTTACCTTTATCCTTGCGGTAGGAATTTGAGGGGCCTCTCCTTTGATGATAGGACTTCTTGTGGTTGATGAATTTTCTGAACTTGCGCACAAGAAGAGCCTCACCATCATCTCCCTCAAGCTCTTCTTCTTCACTGCTGCTGCTGCAAGACAAGTCTTTGTTAGATGAAGTAGATTTAAGAGCTATTACCTTTTTCTTATGGGAGGACTCTTCTTCGCTGTGCTGCTTCATTGTTAGCTCGTGGGTCATTAGGGATCCAAGGAGCTCTTCAAGTGGAAGCTTGTTCAAGTCCTTAGCTTCTTGGATTGCCGTCACCTTGGCTTCCCATGACCTTGGTAGACAGCGAAGAATTTTCCTGACAAGATCACTGTTAGTATAATTTTTGCCAAGGCTTTTTAGGCCATTGACAATGTCAGTAAACCTAGTGAACATGCATGTGATTGTTTCATTAGAATCCATTTTAAATAGTTCATACTTATGAACCAAAATATTTATTTTGGATTCTTTGACTTGATTCGTGCCCTCATGGGTCACTTCAAGTCTGTCCCAAATCTCTTTTGCAAAATTGCAAGTTGAGACCCTATTGAATTCATTTCTATCTAAGGCACAGTAAAGCACATTCATAGCTTTAGAATTTAGTTGTGCCTTTCTCATGTCATGCTCATCCCAATCTTTTTCTAATTTGGGTACAGTGACACCCTCTACATATATGGATGGGATGTATGGCCCATTTACTACAATGGTCCACATCTCATAATCTTGGGCTTGGATGAATATTCTCATCCTAGCCTTCCAATATGAGTAGTCGGATCCATTAAAGAATGGGGGTCTTTGGGTGGACTGACCCTCAATGTGGGAAGATCCAAATGGGGTTGTCATTTTGATCTTTGACTCTTAGGGTAGAAGAGTTTAGGCTCTGATACCACTTGTTGCCCAGATAGACAACCCAAGAGGGGGGGGTGAATTGGGTTTTAAAAGAATTTAGCTATTTAAAATGTTGTGGATGACTAATTAATGCTTTACCCAGATGATTAATTAATTGCTACGTGCTGTGAATGAAATGAGAGTAAAGGAAAGAGACAAACAATCACAAACACAAGGATTTTATAGTGGTTCGGAGCTAACCCTTGCTCCTACGTCCACTCTCCAAGTCTCACTTGGGAATTCACTATAACCCCTTGGATTACAGCCGGTTGTTTTACAATCTCACAACCAAACTTGTTGTTTTACGAGCTCACAACGAACTCGGTCGGTTTTTCCAGGCTCACCGACTAGAACCACCCCGATTGTTTTTCCGGAATCACAATCGAACCCTTACACACGTTGGTTTTACACTCGGCTCACCAACCAACCTCAAGACTCTTGATTCAATCCCCCGATTGAATCAAGCAAAGACAAGTTGTAAATAAAAGGGACAAACAGAAAACAAAGCTTCTCAAAAGCAGATAAGCAACAATATAAACAGAAGAGAAGTTAGAAGCCCTCAAACACGTTTGAGTTGGAGTTGAGTAGAGCTTCTCGAACTTCAGGTCTTCTCTTGAATGTGTGATCGACTTGAATGCAGGAGGAGGCTTTCTTAAATGCTGGGAAGAGGAAGTTGGATGGAGTTAATGTCGCTCTTCCCTCTTTTCCGTTGAAGAACAGGTTGCAGAGATTGAATGCTTGATTTCTTTGAGTGGAATAGTTGTTCTCTGCCTTGCTACAGTCCTCTGAGGCTATTTAAGCCATCCCCCACGAAAACTAGCCGTTAGAGACCTTTTTCTGCCCGTTCTGCACACTCTGCACAACCTGACAATATGTCCGTTGGTGGGTCGGAGTCGACTCGCGCGATCAGGAGTCGACTCGGCTGTAGCAGGAGTCGACTCAAGCTTTTCTGGAGTCGACTCGGCAACTGTTCCGGATTTGAATTAAAGTAGCCTCTTCGACTGGGAGTCGACTCGACTTGTCCCGGAGTCGACTCGCCAACTTCTGGAGCTGACTTGGCTTTTTCGGAGTCGGCTCATCCCATGAAGTCCGTGGATCTATTAGTGAATTTGGTCCACTCGAGTCGACTCGACAATCCTGGGAGTCGACTCGGCGCTCAGAGCCCGAACTCCCGATCTACTGTCTTTTGGCTCGTCCAGTCTTGGAGTCGACTCGAACTGTTCCGGAGTCGACTCGGCTCTCAGTTTCCGAAACTTAGTCTTCTGTGTTTTTAGTGAAGCGCTGCCTTGGAGTCGACTCGAGCTGTCTGGGAGTCGACTCGAATCTCAGAGACAGCAAATTGGTCTTCTGTCTTCTTTGGGGTCGCGGTGTCTCGGAGTCGACTCGTGCAATGCGGGAGTCGACTCGAATCTCAGAGTCCAAAAACTGTCCTCTGACTTTTTCTTTGTGTACCGCTGAGAGTCGACTCTCACTTTCCTTGGAGTCGACCTGCCAATCCTTGGAGTCGACTCGCGTTCCACAGGAGTCGACTCGAATCTCAGGGTCGAAAACCGCTCTCTGACTTTTCTGTCTGTAACTCCTTGGAGTCGACTCATACCTCTCCGGAGTCGACTCGGTAAACATCGGAGTCGACTCACGCACTTCAGGAGTCGACTCGCTGACAGGTTTTAAGTTGATTCCTTCTGTCTGTCTGTCTGTTCTCAGTCGGAGTCGACTCATAATGATCCGGAGTCGACTCGAGCCCGTGCCAGTGATCCTGATACGCTTGGAGTCGACTCGTAATATCCTGGAGTCGACTCGAGTCTCAGACTTTGGTTCAAACTGACTTCTTAACTTATCCAAAATATCTTGAACCAAGTCTAGAGACACTTAGACAAGATTTTCACTGAAATACTCAATTGAATTCATTAGTAAACAAAAGATATACTCAAATGCTTTGAGCTCATCAAAATCAAATAGGGTTTTAATCAATCACTCCACAAAACCCCTATTTGATTTTGATGAGCTCAAAGCGTTTGAGTATATCTTATGTTTACTAATGAATTCAATTAAGTGTTTCAGTGAAAATCGTGTCTAAGTGTTTCTAGACTTGGTTCAAGATATTTTGGATAAGGTATGAAGTCAGTTTGAACCAAAGTCTGAGACTTGAGTCGACTCCAGGATATTACGAGTCGACTCCAAGCGTATCAGAATCACTGGCACGGGCTCGAGTCGACTCCAGACCAGTACGAGTCGACTCCGACTGAGAACAGATTGACGAACAGAAAGCATCAACTCAAAACCTGTCAGCGAGTCGACTCCTGAAGTGCGCGAGTCGACTCCGATGCTTACCGAGTCGACTCCGGAGTAATATGAGTCGACTCCAAGAAGCTACAGACAGAAAAGTAAGAGAACCGTTTTTGGACTCTGAGATTCGAGTCGACTCCTGTGGAACGCGAGTCGACTCCGATGGTTGGCAGGTCGACTCCAAAGAAAGTGAGAGTCGACTCTCAGTGGAACACAAGTCAAAAGTCAGAGAACCGTTTTCGGACTCTGAGATTCGAGTCGACTCCCGCAATACGCGAGTCGACTCCAAGACAGCGCGACCCAAAAAGACAGAAGATCAATTTGTTGTCTCTGAGAGCCGAGTCGACTCCCAGACAGCTCGAGTCGACTCCAAGGCAGCGGTACACCAAAAAGGCAGAAGACTAAGTTTCGGAAACTGAGAGCCGAGTCGACTCCGGGGAAGTTCGAGTCGACTCCAAGACTGGACGAGCCAAAAGACAGAAGATCGGGAGTTCGGGCTCTGAGCGCCGAGTCGACTCCCAGGACTGTCGAGTCGACTCGAGCGGACCAAATTGAAAAGTTGATCTACGGATTTCATGGGAGGAGCCGACTCCGAAAATGCCAAGTCAGCTCCAGAAGTTGGCGAGTCGACTCCCAGTCGAAGAAGCTACTTTAATTCAAATCCGGAACAGTTGCCGAGTCGACTCCAGAAAAGCATGAGTCGACTCCCGCTACAGCCGAGTCGACTCCTGATCGCGCGAGTCGACTCCGACCCCAACGGACACATTGTCAGGTTGTGCAGAGTGTGCAGAACGGGCAGAAATAGGTGTCTAACGGCTAGTTTCCGTGGGGGATGGCTTAAATAGCCACAGAGGACTGTAGCAAGGTAGAGAACTACCATTCCATTCAAAGAGATCAAGCATTTATTCTCTGCAAACTTGCTTTCAACGAAAAAGAAGGAAGAACGCCATTAACTCAATCCAACAACCTCTTCCCAGCATTGAAAGAAGTCTCCTCCTGCATTCAAGTCGATCAGACGTTCCAGAGGAGACTCAAAGTTCAAGAAGCCTTATTCTACTCCAACGCAAAAGTGTTTGAGGGCTCTTAACTTCTCTCTAGTTTATATTGTAGCAAATCTGCTTTTTAAGAAGCTCAGTTTTTCTGTTTGTTTCTTATTCTTTCCATATTGTCTTTGCTTGATTCAATCGGGGGATTGAATCAAGGGTGTAGAGGTTAGTTGGTGAGCCTAGGTTAAAACCAACGTGTAAGGGTTCGATTGTGATCCCGGGAAAACAATCGGGGTGGTTCTAGTCGGTGAGCCTGGGAAAACCGACCGAGTTCGTTGTGAGCTCGTAAAACAACAAGTTAGGTTGTGAGCTTGTAAAACAACCGGCTGTAATCCAAGGGGTTATAGTGAATTCCCAAGTAAGACTTGGGGAGTGGATGTAGGAGCAAGGGTTAGCTCCGAACCACTATAAAAACTTTGTGTTTGTGATTGGTTGTCTCTCTTTCTCTCATTCTCATTTCACTCACAGCACATAGCAACTAATTAATCACCTTGCAAAAGTATTAATTAGTCATCTACAAAAGTTTTAATTGTAAAATTATTTTAAAACCCAATTCACCCCCCCCTCTTGGGTTGTCTATCTGGGCAACAAGTGGTATCAGAGCCTAAACTCTTCTACCCTAAGAGTAAAAGATCGAAATGACAACCCCATTTGGATCTTCCCACATTGAGGGTCAGTCCACCCAAAGACCTCCATTCTTTAATGGATCCGATTACTCATATTGGAAGGCTAGGATGAGAATATTCATCCAAGCCCAAGACTATGAGATGTGGACCATTGTATCAAATGGACCATACATCCCATCCATCTATGTAGAGGGGGTCACTGTACCCAAACTAGAAAAGGATTGGGATGAACATGACATGAGAAAGGCACAACTCAATTCTAAAGCAATGAATGTGCTTTACTGTGCATTAGATAGGAATGAATTCAATAGAGTCTCTACTTGCAATTCTGCAAAAGAGATTTGGGACAGACTTGAAGTGACCCATGAGGGCACGAATCAAGTCAAAGAATCCAAAATAAATATATTAGTTCATAAGTATGAACTATTTAAGATGGATTCTAATGAGACAATCACTAGCATGTTCACTAGGTTTACTGACATTGTCAATGGCCTAAAAAGCCTTGGCAAAAACTATACTAACAGTGATCTTGTCAGAAAAATTCTTCGCTGTTTACCAAGGTCATGGGAAGCCAAGGTGACGGCAATCCAAGAAGCTAAGGACTTGAACAAACTTCCACTTGAAGAGCTCCTTGGATCCCTAATGACTCACGAGCTAACAATGAAGCAGCACAGCGAAGAAGAGTCCTCCCATAAGAAAAAGGTAATAGCTCTTAAATCTACATCATCTAATAAGGACTTATCTTGCAGTAGCAGCAGTGAAGAAGAGGATCATGAGGGAGATGATGATGAGGCTCTTCTTGTGCGCAAATTCAGAAAATTCATCAACCACAAGAAGTCCTATCATCAAAGGAGAGGCCCCTCAAATTTCTATCGCAAGGATAAAGGTAAGGAAAGGGAAAATGAGGGGATTGGTTGCTATGAGTGCAAAAAGCCGGGACACATCAGAGCTGAGTGTCCCTTACTAAAGAAGAGCAGCAAGTACAAGAAGAAGAAAGCCCTTGTCACCACCTTATTGGACTCTGACGCATCATCTTCATCATCGGATGAAGAACAAGAAGAAAAGGCCAATTTCTGCTTCATGGCCAATGAAAATGAGGTAACGTCCGAAACGCATCTAGATTTTACATTTGATGAATTGTATGATGCATTTAATGAATTAATGATAGAATATAAGGCTATAAACCTTAAGAACAAAGAGCTAAAGCTAGCTAATCAATCTTACTTACATAAATACGATAAATTAGTTAAGGATAAGGACTCTATCACCAAAGAAAATTTAGAACTTAAGACAAGCAATCAACTCTTAACTCAAAAGACTAATACCTTGAGTAAAGATATTGAAAAACTAACTAAGAAAATTTCAGAACTTAAAAATAATAAACAAATCTTAAACGAGAATGTCATAAAAGATTTAAACATTCTAAAAACCGAAAAACAAACTCTAACTAAAGAACTTGAAAAGTACAAACCTTTGGTTGAAAAATTTACATATAGTTCAGAAAAACTGAATATGATACTTAATAGTCAACGAGCCGTATTTAATAGAGCGGGTTTAGGATATAAACCTAAAAATAAGCAAAAACTTCTTAGTAACTTCTTTGTTAAAGCTGGAGAAAGCAAAACTAAGAAAGTAACCTGCTTTTGTTGTGGAACTGTAGGACATAAAGCAAACATATGTGACTATAGGAAAGGAAAAACTAAAAGAAAAATTAAAAGGGTATGGGTTCCAAAAGGAACCAATATGACTAACCATGAAGGACCCAAGAAAACTTGGGTACCTAAGATTATATGATCTGCTTGTGTAGGAGTGTCTTGCAGCCAAGGTCAACAAAAATTGCTGGTATTTGGACAGTGGCTGCTCAAGACACATGACGGGTGACAAGGATCAATTCTTCACCCTTGAAGCTAAGAAGGGAGGTGCTGTGACTTTTGGAGACAACAACCAAGGTCACATCATTGGTATAGGTAAAGTACAAATTACCCCTTCTACTTTTATTGATAATGTTCGATATGTTGATGGTCTTAAGCATAATTTATTAAGCATTAGTCAATTATGTGATAAAGGCTATGATGTTATGTTTAAACCATCACTATGCATCGTAACAAACCCAAATGACAATAGTTTAGTTTTTAAAGGAATAAGACGTGGGAATGTGTATGTTGTAGACCTTGAGGATCTTGCCAAACACAATCCATGCTTAGTTGTTAATGAAACTAAGGACAATGATGCTAGTTGGTTATGGCACCGTAAGTTAGGTCATGCAAACATGGACACAATATCCAAACTAGTTAAAAAAAATTCTGTGATAGGTTTGCCAAAATTAAAGTTTGAAAAGAATAAAATTTGTGAAGCATGTCAATTTGGCAAACAATCAAGGAACTCCTTTAAATCTATAAATTGTGTCTCAACTTCTAGACCTCTAGAACTACTACACATGGACCTATTCGGACCAACTAGAACCACAAGCCTAGGTGGAAATAAATATGGTCTAGTTATTGTAGATGATTATTCTAGATACACTTGGGTCATGTTCTTAACTCATAAGGATCAAGCTTTTTCAGTTTTCAAGAAATTTCATAAAGAAGTAACCAATGCTAGGGATACTTCAGTAATAGCTATTAGAAGTGACCATGGTACCGAATTTGAAAATTATTTATTTGAAGAATTTTGTAGTAAAAAGAAGATAACACACAACTTTTCTGCACCTAGGACATCACAACAAAATGGAGTTGTGGAGAGGAAAAATAGAACTCTAGAGGAAATGGCTAGAACTATGTTATGTGAAAGTAACCTCCCTAAGTACTTATGGGGAGAAGCCATTAATACTTCCTGTCATATACTAAATAGAGTTTTATTGAGACCTATTATAAAGAAAACACCTTATGAACTTTGGAAAAACAGAAAACCAAAGGTAAACTATTTTCATGTCTTTGGATGTAGGTGTTTTGTTCATAATAATGGAAAAGATAATCTAGGAAAATTTGACTCAAAATCTGATGAGGCTATATTCTTGGGGTACTCTACAACTAGCAAAGCCTATAGAGTCTTTAATAAAAGAACCTTAGTTATAGAAGAATCTATACATGTTGTATTTGATGATTCTAGTGACATCTCTTCTAGCAAGAGAGTTAATTTTGAGATGATGCTAAAATTCTTGAAGAAAAGATAGATGAGATGACATTACAAGATGATAATCAAAAATTAATTGAAGGTGATCCATCTTAACCTATTAGGACTAGAGCATCCCTTAGGAACTTAAACAATCATCTAGCTTTCGTTTCACATTTTGAGCCCAAACACATAGAAGAAGCTGAAAAAGATGTAAATTGGATAAATGCAATGCAAGAAGAATTAAACCAATTTACTAGAAATAAAGTATGGAATCTAGTTGAAAGACCTACTGAATATTCAATTATAGGTACCAAATGGATTTATAAAAATAAACTTGATGAAAATGGTATTGTAATAAGGAATAAGGCTAGACTAGTAGCAAAGGGTTATAATCAAGAAGAAGGTATAGATTTTGATGAAACCTTTGCTCCGGTAGCTAGACTTGAAGCAATTAGACTTTTACTAGCTTTTGCATGCTCTAAGGACTTTAAATTATTTCAAATGGATGTAAAAAGTGCATTTTTAAATGGGTATATTAATGAGGAGGTATATGTAGAACAACCTCCTGGTTTTGAAAATCATCAATACCCTAATCATGTTTATAAATTGAACAAAGCACTTTATGGTTTGAAACAAGCACCTAGAGCATGGTATGAAAGGCTTAGCAAATTCCTATTAGAACATGAGTTCTCTAGGGGTAATGTAGATACAACACTATTTCTGAAAAAGCAAAACAAAGATATGTTGTTAGTACAGATTTATGTTGATGATATCATTTTCGGTGCTACTAACAATCGCCTCTGCGAAGAATTTGCTGATTTGATGCAGAGTGAATTTGAGATGAGCATGATGGGAGAGCTGAACTACTTCCTCGGGCTTCAAATCAAACAGTCCGAAGGAGGCATCTTCATCAATCAAGCCAAATATATCAAGGAGATGCTCAAGACGTTTGATATGGAGGGAAACAAGTCAATTAGCACCCCCATGAGCTCATCATGTAAATTAGACCAAGATGAATCAGGTAAATCTGTAGATCAGAAACTATATAGAGGTATGATAGGATCTTTACTGTATCTTACTGCAAGTAGGCCTGATATCATGTTTAGTGTTTGCATGTGTGCAAGATATCAGTCTAATCCTAAGGAATCACATCTAATTGCAGTTAAGAGAATCTTTAAATACCTAATAGGAACTAAGAACATAGGTTTATGGTATTCTAAAGAATCTAGTCTGAACTTAATAGGATATACAGATTCAGACTTTGATGGATGTAAACTTGATAGAAAAAGCACCAGCGGGTCATGTCAATTCCTAGGAGAAAACCTAATCTCATGGTTTAGCAAGAAACAAAACTCGGTTGCATTATCTACTGCTGAAGCTGAATATGTTGCAGCCGGGAGTTGTTGTGCTCAAATCTTATGGATCAAACAACAATTAGAAGATTATGGCATTAAACAAGATAAAATACCCATTAATTGTGATAATACAAGTGCCATTAATCTAACTAAAAATCCAATTCAGCATTCAAGAACTAAACATATTGAGATAAGACATCACTTCATAAGAGATCATGTACTGAATGGTGATGTGACACTACAATTTGTGTGCACTGATGATCAATTAGCTGACATTTTTACAAAACCCCTAAGTGAAGAGAGATTTAGTGTGCTTAGGAGGGGATTAGGAGTGATTGATCCATCCTAGTGGTATTTTCCACTAGTTCATTGATTTTGATGATTAGATCATGGTTAATTTAGAGTTTCTTTACAATGATCATCAAATCAGATCATAACTTAGTGATTTTCCCTCATACGGCACGAACATAGCATGATTTTTAGGTGCGTGCCAGGGTTCGAGACGACTCGAGCAAGTTTCAGAGTCGGCTCGTAAGGGGGAGTCGACTCGCACATTTACGGGAGTCGACTCGAGAACGATGGCAGCAGAGGGGGAGTCGACTCGCATACAGTCGGGAGTCGACTCAAGGTAAACAGGCGCATAAGGAGAGTCGACTCGCGCATATTTTGGAGTCGACTCGAGGTCGAGTCGACTCGCGACTCAGTGGAGTCGACTCGCAGTCGGGATCCTACTTTTTAACCCTAACTCCATCGTTTAGAAAACACTTATTTTCACCGCCGCCACTGTTCAAAACCCTAGAGCCGACTCCTAGATCATCTCCGGCCGCCCCTAGGTCTTTTTCCGTCGATCATTCATAGTCCATTAGGTTTCTCATCCCATTCTAGGTCAACCATGCCTCGCAAAGCCACTGTCCCAAGCCAGAAGAGGCCCCATTCTGCGACCGGTGCCGAGCGGCGTTCCAAGGCTCGGAACGACCCCGTGAGGCCACAACCTCCGGCTCGTTCCCCGCCGAGGGCCGTTCCCTCGAGGCCGTGTGCCGGGAAGGCGGTCTCCACCGGGAGATACGTCGATTTCGACTATCTCTCCCGGGAGGGCTTCATTATAGGAGATAGACTTAGGGCCCAGGGTTTAGAGTACTTTTGTTCCCTAGACCTCCCCACATATCCTGGCCTGATTAGAGAGTTCTATGGTACTGTCCATAGGGGGGATGGGGGAATAGAGGGAACCGTAGCCGGTGTCCCACTGTTTATTTCCGAGGATTTCATAGCCCAAATCCTCCACCTTCCATAGTTAGGGGTGGCTCCCACACACTCCGAAGATAGGACTGAGGCCCTTACGACCATTCTAGGGCATCCACCCCAGTCCCCTTTAGATGAGGTGTCCGCCAGCTCACTTTCAGTTAAGATGCGGCTCCTCTTGAGCATCATTTCTCGGTCTTTGTTCCCAAAGACCGGACGGTTCGACTTTGTGTCTGAGAGGGACCTAGCCCTCATGTACTACTTTCTCCAGGATACCCCCATAAACTTTCCCAAGATGATATATAGATACCTATGTGAGCCACTAGATAGACCTAGGCTCACCCTCCCCTATGGCATGTTGTTCACCCTTATCTTTAGGGAGGCCGAGATCCCTATTCCTGAGGGGGAACCCTCTCGCGCATTGCGATGGACAGATCGCATGCGTCCGGGGACCCTACACAGGATGGGGTTTCGGAAGGTCGAGGGTACATGGGTTAGGAAGTCTTCTACCTCCACACGTACCACCAGACACTCTCCTAGTCCTGACCCAGACTCTGATTATCCCACTCAGCCTTCCACTCCAGTACCCTCCACCTCAGCCGGACCCTCCTCCTTAGCTCCACCACCCATGGAGGTCCGGATCGCTCCTGAGCAGCTCCTGGAGTTGCGGCAGGAGATTGTCAGAGACCTGCGGGATGATCTACTTCGGGAGCTCCGAGGTTCAGTGCCTGCTCCCACTCCTGCACCCACATCTTCTGAGTTGGTCCCTTCCTTGACTGCCGTGACTGACATGACGGCCCATGTATGGGAAGAGATCTATAATGTCCGGAGCTTGATCCAGGCTCAGTTCTCCAGCATGAGTGAGGTCACGGGTATCACTCGGAAGATGCGCGATGACATCCGGAAGGACATGAGCACCACTACTCAGGGGGCCGAGCGCTTGTCGAATGTGCTCATCGACAAGCTGGACGCACTTCAGAAGTCGGTGACCGAGCTCGACACGATGCATAGCAGGGCCACCTCGGCCATCATCCGACAGCTAGAGCACGTCACCAATGCGGTCCAAGCACTCGCTGAGCGCATGCCTCGAGGAGCCACATCCTCTTCGAGGAAGCCCTAGATATCGTTTTGTATTTGGATATGTATTGTTTTTCTTTACTTATTGTATTCTCAAATGTATTTACATACAAATCAATACAATGAGTAGCCATATTTTCTGCAATTCTGTGCCATTTGATCTATGATTGATTGTGTGTTCTGATTACCTCCTTTTTGATACGATGACAAAAAGGGGGAGAAATATTTAATAGATATGTAAATGGAATCAACATAAAAGGAATCAAAATAAAAATTAAAACATAATTTGTTCTTAGTGGATTTGGTACCTCGAGGCTCATTATCTCTCTGTTGGGGCTCCTAATGGAGTAATCTCCAGAATCTATTCAAGGGATATTCGGAGATTAGCCGAATCCTACTCAAGAACAAATTGACAGATTTTCCCTCTAAAAATCAAAAATTTCAGTTCAAAAACTTCAATGCATTAAAAGAAAATTCAGAGAATCAAAACAAAGTAGAATGCGTATGTTGAGGGGGAGAATCTGAATTTTTAAGAAAGCTAAATCATTAAATATATATAAGCCAAACAATCGATTGCATGATATGAAGGCTTATATAATTCCAAATGAAAGGGGGAGCTTTAACTCCAAAATTTATTGTTTCACACCTTTCAAGATTGGATAAATCAAATAACCAGACATTTGAATTCATTTATGGATTTTATTTCCTTGTTTATTAAGCAATTCACTTTACATATACTCAAAGTTTTGTCATCATCAAAAAGGAGGAGATTGTGGAGTGATTGATTAAAACCCCTATTTGATTTTGATGAGCTCAAAGCGTTTGAGTATATCTTATGTTTACTAATGAATTCAATTAAGTGTTTCAGTGAAAATCGTGTCTAAGTGTTTCTAGACTTGGTTCAAGATATTTTGGATAAGGTATGAAGTCAGTTTGAACCAAAGTCTGAGACTTGAGTCGACTCCAGGATATTACGAGTCGACTCCAAGCGTATCAGAATCACTGGCACGGGCTCGAGTCGACTCCAGACCAGTACGAGTCGACTCCGACTGAGAACAGACAGACGAACAGAAAGCATCAACTCAAAACCTGTCAGCGAGTCGACTCCTGAAGTGCGCGAGTCGACTCCGATGCTTACCGAGTCGACTCCGGAGTAATATGAGTCGACTCCAATAAGCTACAGACAGAAAAGTAAGAGAACCGTTTTCGGACTCTGAGATTCGAGTCGACTCCGATGGTTGGCAGGTCGACTCCAAAGAAAGTGAGAATCGACTCTCAGTGGAACACAAGGCAAAAGTCAGAGAACCGTTTTCGGACTCTGAGATTCGAGTCGACTCCCGCAATACGCGAGTCGACTCCAAGACAGCGCGACCCAAAAAGATAGAAGATCAATTTGTTGTCTCTGAGAGCCGAGTCGACTCCCAGACAGCTCGAGTCGACTCCAAGGCAGCGGTACACCAAAAAGGCAGAAGACTAAGTTTCGGAAACTGAGAGCCGAGTCGACTCCGGGAAAGTTCGAGTCGACTCCAAGACTGGACGAGCCAAAAGACAGAAGATCGGGAGTTCGGGCTCTGAGCGCCGAGTCGACTCCTAGGACTGTCGAGTCGACTCGAGCGGACCAAATTGAAAAGTTGATCTACGGATTTCATGGGAGGAGCCGACTCCGAAAATGCCAAGTCAGCTCCAGAAGTTGGCGAGTCGACTCCGGGTCAAGACGAGTCGACTCCCAGTCGAAGAAGCTACTTTAATTCAAATCCGGAACAGTTGCCGAGTCGACTCCAGAAAAGCATGAGTCGACTCCCGCTACAGCCGAGTCGACTCCTGATCGCGCGAGTCGACTCCGACCCCAACGGACACATTGTCAGGTTGTGCAGAGTGTGCAGAACGGGCAGAAATAGGTGTCTAACGGCTAGTTTCCGTGGGGGATGGCTTAAATAGCCACAGAGGACTGTAGCAAGGTAGAGAACTACCATTCCATTCAAAGAGATCAAGCATTTATTCTCTGCAAACTTGCTTTCAACGAAAAAGAAGGAAGAGCGCCATTAACTCAATCCAACAACCTCTTCCCAGCATTGAAAAGAAGTCTCCTCCTGCATTCAAGTCGATCAGACGTTCCAGAGGAGACTCAAAGTTCAAGAAGCCTTATTCTACTCCAACGCAAAAGTGTTTGAGGGCTCTTAACTTCTTTCTAGTTTATATTGTAGCAAATCTGCTTTTTAAGAAGCTCAGTTTTTCTGTTTGTTTCTTATTCTTTCCATATTGTTTTTGCTTGATTCAATCGGGGGATTGAATCTAGGGTGTAGAGGTTAGTTGGTGAGCCTAGGTTAAAACCAACGTGTAGGGGTTCGATTGTGATCCCGGAAAAACAATCGGGGTGGTTCTAGTCGGTGAGCCTGGGAAAACCGACCGAGTTCGTTGTGAGCTCGTAAAACAACAAGTTAGGTTGTGAGCTTGTAAAACAACCGGCTGTAATCCAAGGGGTTATAGTGAATTCCCAAGTAAGACTTGGGGAGTGGATGTAGGAGCAAGGGTTAGCTCCGAACCACTATAAAAACTTTGTGTTTGTGATTGGTTGTCTCTCTTTCTCTCATTCTCATTTCACTCACAGCACATAGCAACTAATTAATCACCTTGCAAAAGTATTAATTAGTCATCTACAAAAGTTTTAATTGTAAAATTATTTTAAAACCCAATTCACCCCCCCTCTTGGGTTGTCTATCTGGGCAACAATCATGCATGAAAGTTTTAGCATAATTGTTTAAATGATTCCGGCATAATCCTATGTGTTCTTAAGGTGCTGATTTCTAGATTTGATCTTGTAAGCATGCATCAATTAAATTATTTGATTCGGTTTTTCTGCTGCATTTTAAAACTTAAAAAGAACTACGTATGGCTTGATCCTCCTTATAAAGGGGTACGTAGGCAACCCAATCAGGTTCAGCCATGGTTTAAAAAAAAAAAAATTCAGCATGCTTAATACTGAAGAACCTAGGATTCACTTTCAATCGCACATTCCGCCAGCCTTCTACTTTCCTTTAGATCCTGCATAGTAGTGCACAAATGAGCACTAGAACCAGAATCTATAACCCAGCTAGAAGTAGAAGAAACCGTAAGAATAGTTACAATTACGAGCAAGTCTAACATACCTTCTGAAGGTGTGTCTGCCTTTTTGTTCTTCAGGCTCTCGAGATACGAAGGACAATTTCTCTTCTAGTGACCGTCGACATTGCAGTGGAAACATTTTCCATTGTCATTAGCCTTTTTCTTTTAAACTTCCTTCTTTGGCTTCTTGTCATTCTTTTGCTTCTTTTGCAGGCTTCTTTTTCTTCCAAGTAGACTTTTTCTTGAAACCAGAAGTCAACTCAGCAGCAAGGATAGAACCCCTTGAACCTTTCAAGGCTCCCTCAGCAGTTACCAACATATTTAACAACTTAGTCTTAGTGCTTTCAATCTTATTCATGTGGTAGTTTACTATAAACTGCCCAAATGAATCAGAAAGGGATTGCAGGATCAGATCTAGTTGCAATTCTTTGTGCATGTTCATACCGAGCTTCTCAAGCTCCTCTAGGTCCTCGATCATAGTCAGACCGTGATCATGGACAGACTGCCCCTCGCGCATCTTTAATTTGAAGTGCCTCTTCGACACTTCGAAACGAGCTGTGCGACTCTGCTCACCGTACAACTCTTACAGGTGTGCCAATATCTCCCTAGCAGTCTTCATGTTCTCATGCTGGCATTGGAGTTCATTGGACATGGATGCCATAATATAGCACTTGACCCTAACGTCATCATCCGTCCACTTTTGATGCATCTCACGTTGATCATCAGTAGGACATGCCGGTAGTCTGGGAATATCTCTTTCGAGTATATAGCCTAGTTTTTCACAATTCATAACGATTTTGAGGTTCTTAAGCCAAGTCCTTGTATGTTGGTCCGGTCAGTCGGTTGGTCTCTAGGATACGGGTCAAAGGGTTAAAAGCTGACATTGTGATCTGTAGAGAGTAAAGATTCTAGTTAGACTTTGTACTTGATCTTAGTTTGCTCTAGGGTCTTTTTAGAACAAATACACCTCCCACTATTTTCTCGAATCCCTTACACTCCCCTGGTAGGAAAACGAAAGTCCTATGCGATTAGGGTTTCTAGTGGATACTGCGGTCCTACCGATTTACATGCCACCTCACCTAACAGTTATTGGTGACACATAAATGAATGAGTGTATAACTCTTGTTCAATGCTTCTCAAGCATGTTGCAGTGCTACTTGGTCTCTAAGTCATAAAGACCTCACCTAACAGTCATTGGTCCCATTCCTTAGTTAAGTCAGACCCACCGTATAACCGTAGAAATAAAGTCGTCATTGGTCCTCCACCTAATAGTTATTGGTGCCCAATTCCATCTTTATCCTACAACATCTCATTCTATAGAGAGGTCCAATCCTCCGATGCAACTTGTCCACCGTGTCCAGCCAAGACAAATCAACACCAGAAAGACCTTAGCAGCTCTACTACGGTAGAAGACCTATGGACTTAATATTGTGTAATCATATCTTAGTGTTTGTAATCTTGAGCTTTTCATAAGAGGTAATCGAACAATTGGCCAGGTAAGCAAGTGGGAGGCTCCTCTTACTCAGAGAGTAAGATCCTAATTAAGTAACCACCTTTCATGCTTTCCTAGACACCAATTAGATCAATTAATCTAATATGACTTGCTCATGTTGGTTCACTCTTGACTGATTGAGGAGGTTTTAGTTTAGGTCCTTTTCGATTGATTATCTACATCTCATGCATATATCTATCTACCCGCTATGCACAGGCATAAACATTAACATCCAGGCATATATAACAAAATAAATGTAACTGGTGATGATCATGGATCCAGGATGGGTCATAGTACAGGCACCTGCTCGTCAATTGGTTAGATCGTCTTCAACTCTTGACTCGATCTTTGATCCTTTAGGTCTAGTTGTGATCAACTCCTTGATCCATCTTCAATCAACCTTTGATATCGATCCGTGCAAGGCTTGCTTGTAGGAGGCATGCATCGATCAACCATCGACGTGCAACATACATTACAGATTACATCCCAGATTAAAATTCAATAATTAAAAAATAATTACAACCCTTTTTCCATGAGACATGCAGGTCTCTAATACATGAATTTAAGATGCACCCAGGCATCTGAAAAACTGATTTATATGCCATCACATAACATCACAGAACATCGCAGAATATTTCAGCACATTCACAAAAAAGGTCATCCATGATCATCACCATTCGCATCACATGCATAAATATAATTTACAGATCTGAAACTTAATTAATTACATCATCTCATGAGTCGCTGATTATGCAAGATATGATTCTAAAAAATTGTAATCACATTAACAACATAACAGAATCATTAATCTATGCATATCAAATTCAGCATGCAGAAAAATCAGCAACCTGAAAATTTTGCATGCTGAAAAAATCAACAAGCATAATCATTTAATTTTTAGATCTAATATGCCTTAATTCTTTCAATCCTAATCGTAATCTACGTAGCCTAGGCTCTGATGCCACGGTCAGGATCAAGTGCTACCATTACACCAAAATCCTCAGGTGTTAGTGAAGGCGCAACTTATTTCCTTAAACTAGCGCAGTGGCCCATAGCGTGCGCCCCTCCTCTTGGCACCAAAAAGGAAAAATATGAAGAATGAGGGGAGGGGCTTACACCCCTCCCTCTTAGTTAGCCCTAGTCCTCCTCTAAGGAGGATTAGGAAGCCTTCTTGTGGCTAAGTCCTAATCTAATTAGGCTTAGTCCAAGGATGAACCAAATTTGGGTTTAATCAATGCTAGTCCTAATCCAATTAAAACTCAAATGAATTATGACTCAATTGAACTCTTCAATCCTAATCCAATTAGGAGTCATAATAATTCATTAGATTAACAATTAATTAAGACTTAATAAATTCTAATCCAATTAGGACTTATTCAATTTTAGTCCTCATCCAATTAGGACTCTAATTTGAATCCGAAGTTCTAATCCAATTAGGACTCTGGAAATCCTACTCTAAGTAGGACTCTAATTCGAAATCCTAATTCAATTAGGATTGTAGGAATCCTACTCTAAATAGGACTTCCAGTCCTAATCCAATTACGACTCCGGAAATCCTACTCCAATTAGGATTCATGTTTAAGTCCTATTAATTAATTCACATTATTCCTTCTTCAACTAATTATCAATCGAATTGATTTTTTATGATTCATAATCACAATTCAACCATCGGATCAGTCAATACTTCTAATGTGTATGACCCCATAGGTTCTATTCTGTCTGGTAGTGAGATATACTGCAAGCTCCATCACAATATCATTGAAAACTCCTTTCAATGGGTTGGAACAATTCCAACTCAACTCATTATACTGTGCTACAACATGAATATAACACTATCTCATGGCATAAACTAATCATGCATACAAACAACCTAGCTATCTCATAGCATCAAGATAATAGCATGTATTATCATTTGGTTAAAAGGATTAAGGGTGGCTCTGATACCACTGTTGGGGGAGTCTCTACTCCTACATGGGTTCGATCCTATTAAAAATAGGGTGACACCCA
Organism: Phoenix dactylifera; assembly: GCF_009389715.1. Classification (NCBI taxonomy): domain Eukaryota; kingdom Viridiplantae; phylum Streptophyta; class Magnoliopsida; order Arecales; family Arecaceae; genus Phoenix; species Phoenix dactylifera. The sequence goes on along the minus strand of NW_024067784.1, from coordinate 318,230 downwards.
TGTATACCTATCAGAGCACGCATCTCTATACGCCTCCGGACGGAGAGCCACGCTTCGTCACACGATCACGTGTGAGAGTTTCCGAATATCGGTCACAACTCTTGGACCTTTGCTTTGATACCACTGTTGGGTTTTCCAGTGCCCTAGGGCGCAGCGAAAGATGCGGGATTATAATATTTTTTTATAAAACCTATTATATGAAATCCCAATAAGCCAAGATCACCTTAATAGTATAACCAAATAATGTAGAAAATATAATCTTGGTAAAGAAGAATACCTATCACGCTATATCCAACATGTCTGAAGATGTCCTAAGGTGCCCAAATGTTCACCCTCCAATGTTGATCCACACAGGAATGGGTTCAAGACTCTAGCTCCACCAAAACTTGATTCTAATTGTTCAATCCATCCAAAGGATTTAATTGGCTGATTTTCCTTCACTTCCTTCTTCCTTTCTACCTCTAAAACATTCACTAGCCCTTTTGTCCTAAAGAAGACCCTCTTGTCTTGGGCTAGAACAAAACAGAGAGGCTTGTAAGAAAGAAGGGATAAGGGAGAGAGAAGAAGAGGCATTTTCCTGGATGATCTTTAGAACCCCAAGGCACCACCTTATTTATAAGAGATGGAGGGATGCATCATAAAGTGATGCATCCCATCCACACACCTCATCATGATGAGGCATGTACCAAGAGAGGCATCCCATCATGATGGGTGCTAAGGAGAAGGGTGTATCAACTTCTTTCTCATGTCTCCCTCTTAAATCCTGATGATCCAAGGGCCCAAATGCAGTGAACCAAAGCCAATGGTCCAGACTAGGTGCCATCTAATGGTCCAGATCAAGGCATCATCATCCAGGGTGCCATCCAATAGTCCAGAAGCAAGATGCCATCACCGATTGTCCAGATTCAAGCGCTGAGCAACGGTCCAGATCTTTCATCCAGAGAGCCATCTAGTCGTCCAAAATAAAGCGCCAACCAGTGGACCAGATCCTTCATCCAGGAAGCCATCCAATGGTCCATATGAAGGCGTCAACCAGTGGACCAGATCCTTCATCCAGGGAACGATCCAATGGTCCAGAAGTGAAGGCCCTATCAAACCCAATCCAATTGGGTTTAACCAACTTAAAGGAAACATTAAACCTAATCAAATCAGGTCTAATTAAAGCTAAATGGGTTTCAACTCTTGGCTAACCCATATTAGGTCATGATTTAATCATATTAGATCAACCTAATCTAAGAATCAGATTCGAATTTAATTTGAATCAGGAGCTAGGGTTTGCAACAAGTGCTAGCATGTTCATCTTGCAAACATGATCTAATCCAATTAGACCCTTGATCAATTCCCTTGTGTGTGACCCATTGGGTTCCTTATCTTAGCCAGCAGTAGGTGCAGGTGCAAGTTGATCTAACCTGATTAGAATACCTCTAATCCAATTTAGGTTCAATTTAGTGCTAAACCTGACTTAGCAATCAGAACCTTTCTGATGCTTTGATCTAATCAAACTCTTTGATCCGATCAACCCACAAGACAAGATTGACGTCTAGCAACGTATCATGTCTACCCGAAAGATGAGGAATGTATTGGACAAATCCAAACATACCCTTCAGTGGCAAGTTACCGTGTAATTCAATCCCTCAGTCATACTACATCCTGAATAAGTGCATGAGTATGGATCAATATCAAACTCAATCACTTATTCATGTCTCTCTCAATCTTTTATATGATAATTCAAATAATGAAACATTAGAAACTCTTTCTAATATTCATTTTGCTTTGATCAAAGGCTTCTTGAATCATCATAAGATTAGAGTAAGTAGGATGTTACCTTCTCTTACTAGAAGTGACTGATTCCTTGTTGACCTACTCACAACATTCGTACAAAATCCACCATATCCAGAATACCCCGTATACAATGCAATGTCGTGAATGAGGGTAAACCAAAATATAGGTTCAAGTGCACAAGATACCATGGTGATCTCAGGTCTACGGATCACTTGCACAACTCCCATTATGAGAACCATCTTTTCACAATTAAGTAAGAATCCATAAGATGTTCTCATGGTTGGTCATTTCAGTGAACTCATTCCTCTAATGAGCACCCACATCTTTGTATTAGTATCTCACACAAGTGATTGTGAGATCAATCACCCTCTACATTGAGCATACATAAGATGTGCCAGTCTTTCCAGTAATATTGATCCCCGACTCAATATACCAATTTGACTGGGAATATTCTAAATTAGAATTTTAGAATTTTAGATCTCACTGGTATGATGTCATCATAACCCTAAAACCAATGTCCTAATTTGTGGGATTCATCATCCAATAATAAAATAGATAAGCAGCAAATGATGAAACACAATGTCTTTATTGATATATATCAAGGGTCAAAGTACATGATTTGGAGGATTACAAAGAGAAATTCATCAAATGATTGGCTTATAGGGCATCTACTCTTTCAATCTCCTACTTGCACTAAAACCAATCGCCCTTATATTTTAACCCCATACAATCGAGGTGACGATTGAATTGCTGCTGTGGTAGAGCTTTAGTAAATGGGTCTGCTATATTGTTCTTTGGGTCTACTCGTTCAATCTTGACGTCTTGTCTTTCGATTATCTCTCGAACAAGGTGGAAGCATCTCAAAATGTGCTTGGATCTATGATGAGACCTTGGTTCCTTAGCCTGTGCAACAGCTCCAGTGTTATTGCAATAAATTGGGACTGGTCCGGCAATCTCAGGAACTACACCCAGCTCTGTGATGAACTTCTTCATCCAGACTGCTTCCTTAGCAGCTTCACTAACTGCTATGTATTCTGCCTCAGTAGTTGAGTTAGCTACAGTTTGCTGTTTGGAACTTTTCCAACTCACAGCTCCACCATTCAAAGTGAAGATATATCCAGAGATTGACTTGCTATCATCTGGATCAGATTGAAAGCTAGAATCTGACTAGCCTTCTAGTTTCAATTCTGATCCTCCATGAATCAGAAAAACATCTCTAGTCCTTCTCAATTATTTGAGAATGCTTTTCACAATTTTCCAATGATCCTTCCTGGGATCTGCCTGAAATCTACTTACCATACCCAAGGCATAACCTACATCAGGCCTGGTACATAATATGGCATACATGATCGACCCTACTGCCGAAGCATAGGGAATAGAACTCATTCTATTCCTCTCTTTAGATGTCTTAGGAGACATCTTCCTAGAGAGTTGTATGCCATATCCTATGGATAAGAAACCTTTCTTACTTCCATCCATGCTGAACCTCTTCAGCACATTATCTATGTACCTAGACTGGGACAAACCTAGCATCCTTTTATATCTATCTCTATAGATCCTTATACCAAGTATATAGGATGCTTCACCCAAGTCTTTCATGGAAAATTTCTTTGATAGCTAAGTCTTGACCGATTGCATCATTGGAACATCATTTCCAATGACCAATATATCGTCCACATATAATACCAAGAAGACAATAGCACTCCCACTAGTCTTCTTGTACACACAAGGTTCATCTATATTTTTAATGAAGCCAAACTCTTTGACTATCATGTTAAAATGGATGTTCCAACTTCTAGATGCCTGCTTTAATCCATAAATGGATTTCCAATGGATTTCTTTAGCCTACATACTTGATTTGCTCTCCCTCTTGAGACAAATCCCTCTGGCTGTGTCATATAAACCTCTTCCTCAAGGTGACCATTAAGGAAGACGGTTTTGACATCCATCTGCCAGATCTCATAATCATAGTATGCAGCTATAGCAAGCATAATCCGAATAGATTTGAGCATAGCTACTGGCGAAAAAGTTTCATCATAATCAATACCTTAGTTTTGCCGGAAACCTTTTGCCACTAGCCTGGCCTTGTAGGTTTCTACTTGGCCATCAGCTCCTATCTTTTTCTTGTATACCCATTTGCACCCTATTGGAATCACTTCCTCAGGTGCATCAACCAAAGTCCACACTTGGTTGGTATACATAGAATCTATCTCGGATTTCATGGCTTCCAGCCATCTGTCAGAGTCCCTACTTCTGTCCGAATAGGTCAGAGGGTCATCGTTATCAATGATGTGGGCTTCATCATTCTCAATGATAAATCCATACTTCTTAGGTGCATTTCGCACTCTTTCTGACCTTTGGAGAGGAGTAGTGTGTAGTAGCTATACCTCTTCCATGGGTACATCTGGTTGAGGATTATTATGTGTCTCACCTTGTAGGTCTTAAACTTCATCAAGTTCAATTCTTCTATCCTTGCCCTTTTCTAAGAAAAACTCTTTTTCCAAGAAAGTGGTATGCCTAGCAACAAATACCTTTTGTTCGGTAGGATCATAGAAGATATATCCTAAACTGTCTTTAGAATAACCTACAAATATACATTTGTCTGATCTAGCACTTAGCTTATATCCAAAATTTTTTTTGACATAAGCATGACACCCCCATATCTTAAGATACTTAAGATTAGGTTTCTTTCTTTTCCATATCTCATATGGAGTGCTAGATACAGACTTAGATGGTACTCTATTTTGAAAGTGAATCCTAGGTTCTTCGGTATTAAGCATGCTGATTTTTTTTTTTTTTAAACCATGGCTGAACCTGATCGGGTTGCCTACGTACCCCTTCATAAGGGGGATCAAGCCATACGTAGTTCTTTTTAAGTAGTAAAATGCAGTGAAAAAACCAAATCAAACAATTTAATTCATGCATGCTTACAAGATCAAATCTAGAAATCAGCACCTTAAGAACACATAGGATTATGCCGGAATCATTTAAATAATTATGCTAAAACTTTTATACATGATTAACTATCAGATCTGAAACTTAAGAACTCTATTCCGATTAATCTCCGAATATCCATCGAATGGATTCTGGAGATAACTCCGTGAGGAGCCCCAAAGGAGGGTAAAACCTCGGAAAATCAAACCTAGACCCTGACTCCAAAATAAAATATTGATGTGGGATTAATACCTTTTATGATGGAAGAAACTTATGGATCTGATCCCTGACTTCACAGCACGCACATGAATGGCCTCTATGAGAAGTACACGCGAAGCCCTGGGTAGATCGTCTTCCGCGGGAGTGCTAGCTCGCGCAGGAACGTTGCAATGGCTGAAGCTTTCTCCTTCTAAACACTCAACCTTTGATTGTTCTTCAAGAGATGGAGGATGGACGTGAGGAAAAAGGAGATGAAGGGATGGAGGCCCTCAGAGAATTTTTTCAGAATATTTTGAAACCTCTCAATATGGTATGTTTTGAACCCAAGGCATGGGGGTCTTTTATAGCCAAAAGACCACCTCACGCCTCACATCTAATCAAATCCGACTCTATTGGTTCAGTGGATGGTGTCGGGTCTTCTACATGTTGAACTTCTCCAAGCTCAATATTAGAGCTTTTAGTTTCTTCACTAAGGAATTCTTTCTCCAAGAAAACAGCTCTATTGCTTACGAACAACTTTTGTTCTTCAGCAAAGTAGAAGTAATATCCTTTAGTTTCTTTAGGATAACCAACAAAGAAACATCTATCATACTTGGGTTCAAGTTTGTCTGTTTTCAAACGTTTGACATATGCCGGACACCCCCAAACCCTAAGGTGAGAGAGCATTGGCTTACGTCCAATCCACATCTCATGTGGTGTTTTATTTACAGACTTACTTGGAACCTTATTTAGAATGTAGTAGGCTGACTCAAGTGCATATCCCCAAGAGGATATGGATAGACTCGCAAACCCCATCATGGATCGAACCATGTCTAACAGAGTTCGATTTCTCCTTTCTGATACACCGTTATACTGTGGTGTACTAGGAGGAATCCATTGGAAGAGAATCCTATTCTCTCCTAGATATGTCAAAAACTCACTGGAGAGGTATTCACCTCCTCGATCTGATCGAAGAGTTTTAATACTCTTTCCAGTTTGTTTTTCTACTTCATTACGATATAATTTGAACATTTCAAATGATTCAGATTTATGTCTCATTAAATAGACATAACTATACCTGGAAAGGTCGTCTGTAAATGTAATAAAATATGAATACCCACCTCTAGCATATGTGCTCATTGGCCCACATACATCAGAATGTACAAGGGTCAATAAATCACTGGCTCGTTCACCTTTTTCGGTAAAAGGTGATTTGGTCATTTTACCAAGAAGACATAATTCACAGGTTGTCAATGACTCACAATCATTAACATTGAGGATTCCCTCTTTACTTAACCTATTCATCCTGTTCTTGTTAATATGACCTAGCCTATGATGCCAAAGGTAGACATCCGTGACATTATCTAATCTAGGATGCTTACTTGACGTGTACATTACATTAACAGGTTGTAATAACAAGTAGATGCCATTGCTCAATCGTCCATTCATTATAGTAACACATTCATAATGATATCACAAGAACATTTCTTTAATGAAATTTTATAACCGTTTATGGCCAAAAGGCCTACGGAAATTACATTCAATAAGAACATAGGACAATAGTGATAATCACTCAAGACAACTACATGAGAATTGAAAACAAGTTTGAGATTTTCTAAAGCTAGAACTGGAACAGATCTTCCATCTCCAACATTCAGGAATCTCTCGCTGTTTTCAAATCTCTCATTGACCTGAAGTCCTTGCAACGAATTACATATATTAAACGGACTTCCAGTATCTAATATCCAGGTCGAATTATCACATATAGAGAAATTACAAGGTGTTATTATATAAATACCTTGATCAGCAACTGATTGCCCTTTTCTCTTGCTTGGCCTGTTCGGATCAAGTGAGGTAAGGTACTGAGGATAATTCCTCTTCCAATGCCCCTGCTTCTTACAATAGAAGCATTCTGCCTGACTTTGGTTATCCTTAATCTTTTTGGTCTGACTATGCTGAGTTTTCAGCTTTCTATGCTAATTATTGAAGTTGGGACCAGTCAACTTGTCATTATCCAATAATGAGCGAAGTGACAAACTTGTGGCCATTTCTACATAAAAAAAATTTGGCTATTAGTATATGAATTGACTAAGCATAGTAGACTTGGACTTTAGTCTAAAGATACTCCCACTATTTTATACAAATTAGTAGCCTCTACCTCCAATTCGAAAAATTACTCCTAATTCTTTAGTGGGCACTAGAACCCAATAGATCACATGTGGGCCCGAGTGTGGCTCGACTAACCCATATGCACCTATTGGTAGGTTCTAAACCAGTTGCTTCACCATGCAACTTCTAGTGATAATTTTGCCCTAGGTTCTTCGGCAGGCGTGTGGCGCCTCCACCGAATATCCAAGTCAGGTCTAACCATTAAATGATAGGGTTAAGTCTAATCAACTAATAGACGACCAAGCTCGAGTGTGGCTCGGCTCACCTGACCGCCTATTGAAGGTACACTTAACTCATTATATATTGAATGACAATTCCAATGCTTGATAAGTATCAGGCGTGTCGCGCCTCCAATAATTATCAAAATATTGGACCCATTATCACCCAACTTAATAGGAGGCTATGACCTAGTTATCCCCATAACCATTTCATTTTAAGAGCCTAATAATTTTAGAGGATTTCATAATTAGGATAGATAAGAAGATCCGGTTAGTCTAATTTCTTCCACTGACTTCACCAAATCAGATTAGACTCCAACCGGTTAAGGAGGCACCTAAATCAGTCAAACTGATTTTTCTTATAGGCATGGGCTAACTCGAATCATTAAGTGATCTAATCAAAATGTGATTGACCATATCGGCCAGGTAAGTGAGATCGCTGGAAGAAATATGCCATTAACTCGATAAAGATGAATCAGTGCGAGGAGCTCCCAATTAAAAACCACCGGTCCAAACTGCCAAACTTACCTTAGACATCGACTGGTTAATCAATTTCGATTTGATTACTCAAATGATTTGGGCTACACCTCTGAGCCTAAATCAAGTTCCATCAAAGACATAGACTTGATCCATCTACAACTATTGTAAATTGACCTAGAATTTTTTTGACCTAATCTAGTTACTACTTAATTAAATTTGATCAATTAATTCTATTTGTCCATGTATGATTCTAACCTTAGGTCTAACCTAATCCTAGAAACTTGATTCAAGCTAACCCATATGCCCAAAGAATTATGCAATGTCAATTAATTGAGTTACAATTCTATTTCATAACACTTAATTCTCAATTAAGTTTAGACTTATGAAAGTTTTGATCATTGCATATTTCTTTTTAATAACATATTAATTACAATCTTTCAGTTCTTAAAACATATTTTCAGATCTGAGTTTTTGTAATTAATCACATATTATCAGATTTAATTCATGTTTAAGTCATTATATTTTATGTTCATGCATCATTTATACATAACAACATGAATTAATACAAACAACATACATCTTATGTATTTGTTTTTTCACTTTTATTTTCAGATCTGATTTGTTCATTAAAATAAGAGATCATATGAATCATAAATTTTATTTAGATCTAATCTAAACAATATTATGATTTCAGATTTATTTATGTTATAAATCTTAACACAAACATGCATCATATGCATCCAAAATTTCAGATCAAGTTAATCATGCATAATCAGCAATTAAATCAATCATAAAAAATACCTTAGATCTAATCTAAGCATGCTCATGATTTTTCAGATTTAATTACAAAAATTAAAATATAAAAGTTTAAACATGAACCTGGCTCTGATACCACTGATGGGGGGAGTCTCCACTCCTACATGGGTTCGGTCCTATTAAAAATAGGGTGACACCCATGTATACCTATTAGAGCACGCATCACTATACGCCTTCGGACGGAGAGCCACGCTTCATCACACGATCACGTGTGAGAGTTTCCGAAGATCGGTCATAACTCTTGGACCTTTGCTCTGATACCACTGAAAGTGAATCCTAGGTTCTTCGGTATTAAGCATGCTGAATTTTTTTTTTTTAAAACCATGGCTGAACTTGATCAGATTGCCTACATACCCCTTCATAAGGGGGATCAAGCCATACGTAGTTCTTTTTAAGTTTTAAAATGCAGCGAAAAAATCGAATCAAACAATTTAATTCATGCATGCTTACAAGATCAAATCTAGAAATTAGCACCTTAAGAACACATAGGATTATGCCGGAATCATTTAAACAATTATGCTAAAACTTTCATGCATGATTAACTATCAGATCTAAAACTTAAGAACTCTATTCTGATTAATCTCCGAATATCCATCGAATGGATTCTGGAGATAACTCCGTGAGGAGCCCCAAAGGAGGGTAAAACCTCGGAAATCAGACCTAGACCCTGACTCCAAATAAAATATTGATGTGGGATTAATACCTTTTATGATGGAAGAAACTTATGGATCTGATCCTTGACTTCGCAGCCATGCACACGAATGGCCTCTATGAGAAGTACACGCGAAGCCCTGGGTAGATCGTCTTCCGCGGGAGTGCTAGCTCGCACAGGAACATTGCAATGGCTGAAGCTTTCTCCTTCTAACACTCAACCTTTAATTGTTCTTCAAGGGGATGGAGGATGGACGTGAGGAAGAAGGAGAAGAAGGGATGGAGGCCCTCAGAGAATTTTTTCAGAATTTTTTGAAACCTCTAAATATGGTATGTCTTGAACCCAAGGCATGGGGGTCTTTTATAGCCAAAAGACCACCCCATGCCTCACACCTAATTTAGCCAACTAATTTGGCTGATAAAATTCCCAAAAAATTTCTGGTGGTTTGGCAGCTAAGAGAAGATAAACATATCCAAATTTTGTGCATTTTGGATCCCTAAAAGATAGGAATTCATGCATCCAAAGTTCAGCTGCAGACCACCCTATTTCATGCACCATGCAATCCCTACAAATTAGAAAATTCATCTAAATCTTTCTAGAAAGATTTAAAGCGCCATTTTTATAGAAAATATAGCCCCACGCCTCCTCTCTTTTCACGCCAATTTTTGGCCAAAAATAAAGAGGATAGGTGTAGAAAATATTGGGGATAAATTAAGATGTTATTCTTCTCCAAGAAGATAAGGATGGGTTCCTAAAATTTAGGGATTCTTCTCCTTATCCAATTCTGATTATTTGGACTCATAATCCTCATCAAATAAGGTCTTCAAATTGATTTGGATCAAGCCCAATCCAATTGGGTCAAGTCCCATTAATTGGGTCAAGCTCAATCTATTTGGGTTGAACCCAATCCAATTAGGTCAAACCCTGATGCAGCCCAAATTGAATCCTATTCAATTTGGCTCAACCTAAGCCCAATTACTCAATCAAATTGTGTTCATTAGCAATCTAATTGATAATTAGTCCTCCAATAATTCAATAATTATGTTAATGCAACTTTTATTTTGGATAATTTGTCAATCGAATTGACCAAATTACCCCTGAATGATTCTTAATCATCAATCAGCCATTTGATCAACCTAGAAACTTCTATGCGTGTGACCTCATAGGTTCGAACCTAAGTCGGTAGAATAGGAACGTCTTCCTATACTAATCGATGTGACCATCTAGTAATGGTACCCGACATCCGGATAGGCCGAATATATGCGAAGCAAATATTCTGGAACCCTGGACTATGGTTACTATATAATTCAATCCCTTTGACTCCTAATGCCAGGATGACTTAGAGCTCACTGTCAACCCTATAATTAGTACATCCATTATGTGATTAATTTTAGATATCCCGTGACTCCTCACTGGAATTACCCTGGCCAAGGTTTTGCTAAATTAATCACAAGACATTATCTTCTGTTTCCAGGAGGCGTCAATTCCATCTCGACTCACAACTGACTACGCAAGTACTTGACTGCACCCAGTGACCTTCCGTCACTAAATTAGAAATTGAGGTAGTCCGGTATCAAAGTACAGTGAGTTGCTTGCTAGTCACAGATTGCGATCTCATGTTAGAGGGCCGAACTTATACCCATATCCACTTGGAACATCTCTTGACAGTAGAGCATTCCGGAATTGGTCATGTTCAGTGAAATGTACTCCTACACTTCACCTGTGTGGCATACCAGTGTTTCCACACTCCTTAGGTAAGAGGACAACCAACGTATATGTCACACAACGACCTAATCTTGATAATGCTGTTGTCCTTGTAACAACATATCATTTGGTCGCGAACTAGTTTAAGGACTCGAAGATAAATCCTCCTTTATCATTAATAAGTCCTAAGGACTTCATCATATAAGAGTTCTTTTGAAGATGTAAAATGATGAATAATGCCAAAAAAAGACTTTATTGATTTGTCAATTCATTTACAAAATTCAATCATCAATATGCTGACGATTGACATTTAGGATACAATTTCCAACAACTCCCACTTAGCCTAAAGCCAATCGGCACAGTATCTAATACCCATCTTCGACTTGTGTTCGTTGAACTCTTTGATGCCGAGGACTTTAGTAAATAGTATTCTCCTCCTCGATCAGATCGAAGGATTTTAATATACTTCCCAGTTTATTTTTCGACCATACTTTGATACTCTTTAAATTTATCAAAGGCTTCGGATTTATGTTTCATTAGATACACAAAACCGAACCTTGATAAGTCATCAGTAAATGTGATGAAGTAAGAGTATCCACCTCTAGCTGGAGTTGACATAGGACCGCATACATCAGTATGTACGAGTTCTAACAACTCACTTGCCCTTTCTCCATGCTTCGAGAATGGAGACTTGGTCATTTTACCCATAAGACAAGATTCACAAGTTCCTAATGACTCAAAATCATAAAGGTCAAAAAATTTATCTTTATACAACTTATGTAACCTTGTCTCACTAATATGACCTAATCGGTAATGCCAGAGGAGGGTATTATTAATATTCTCTCCTTTTCTTTGATTATCTTTGCCAATATGAAACATAACATTATTAAGACATAATACTAAAAGACTATTTTCCATAGTGCCATGACAATAATACTCATTAGTTAAAGAAATAGAGCAACCATTGCTCTTTCCATTTATTTCGAATCCTTTCTTAAGCAACAAAGGAATTGAAATTACATTTCTAATGATTTTTGGCATAAAATAACAGTCTTCTAGCTTCAAGAACTTTCCAGAGGGTAGCTCCAGTATGTAGGTGCCAACAGCTTCAGCCTGGATTGATTCTCCTCCAGCGCCATATAGCTCGAAGTCACCTTTCTACAGACTTCTAATTTTCTGCAGTCCATGCAAAGATTTGCATATGTGAGAACCACAACCGGTATCCAATACCATGAATTAGAATCAGAAGAACTTAATGTCATATTGGCATGTAATAAAAACATACCTTTTGATGCAACACTTGCATCAGGCTTCACACTTGCAAGAAAGCTCTTGCAGTTCCTTTTCCAATGCCCCGTCTTGCCGCAGTAGAAACAGGTACCGGATCCAGAGATTTTTTTTCCCTTCTTCTTTTTGATGCGACTCTTAGGGTTTAGTTTTTTTCTTTGAACCCTTGTTACCCGACTTCTTCTTTGAGCTCTCACCAACAAGAAGGATCGGACCCTTGTCCTTCTTGATGTGAGACTCTGCTGTTTTCAACATATTTAGAAGCTCAGGCAGGGAGGAATTCAGTTTGTTCATGTGATAATTCACAACAACTGCGAGAACGAGTCGGGTAGTGATTGCAGGATCAAATCCTGACTGAGCTCACTGTCCATAGCAAAGCCAAGTTGACTCCATCGAGTGATCAAGTCTATAACCTTTAAACAGTGGTCTTGCACAGACGATCCCTCGATCATTCTTACACGGAACAATTGCTTAGATATCTTATATCTAGCAGTTCTGCTCTGCTCACCATATAACTCCTTCAAGTTAAGGAGTATGGAGTGAGTATCCATGCTATCGTGCTGCCTCTGCAATTCATTATTCATAGAAGCAAGCATGATACATTTGACAGTCAAACTGTCATTTTTCCACATACGATATGTGGCCAATTCTTCCTCAGTTGCATCTTCCCCTGCTGATCCTAGGTCAGGGGTTTCAAGAATGTAGGAAAGTTTTTCTTGTGTGAGAACAATCTTTAAATTCCTCAACCAGTCCACATAGTTGGGACCAATCAATTTGTTTGTATCTAAGATACCTCTAAGTAAGAGTGAAGATGCCATTTTTGCAAAATTAATCTATAATTACAAAGAACACTAATATAAGCAGACTAATCATGATAACATGTATTCAATCAGACAAGGACTTTTATCTAATTGTTACTCCCACTATTTTTATCGAATATCATAACCCTCAAGCATGATGAACGAGAAAATACTAATTTTCTTAGTGTGGTTGAGATCCAAATTCCTTATAAAAGACCTTGTGGGAATCACAACAAGCCCTTATAAGTTCAAAGGTAGAAAACTCTTTCCGATTGCATCCTATGCAATTTCCAACTTTATTCTGTCCTCTAGCACACATATAGTCTTGTGGAAATCACAACAAACTATTGTGTCTAGTTAAGTCAAACCCTTCATTTTTTATACAGTCATATTTGAATAATGCTGCCCTTGTGGGAATCACAACAAGGCAACATATTAAAATATGCCATATGCATCATATGCACCAAGACATTACAATATCAATCCCTAATACTAGCCTTATGGGAATCACAACAAGCTAGCATAGATATTGACATAATAATATCTAAGCATGAAGGAAGGACCTTTATAGTGTTATATTAGCAATTAGCTTTTCCATGGAGGTCAATCAAATAGTTAGCCAGGTAAGCAGATGGGAGGCTCTCCTTACTTAGTAAGGTCCTAATTAAATAACCACCTGTAGCCTCTTTCCTAGACACCAACTTAGTCAATTGATTCAGAATGGCTCAGCTTAAAGCAATTAACACTACGACTTTATAATGAATTTAGTGAGGGCTTTCAAATAGTAGTATCTTACTAATATTAAGCTTAACCATAAAGGACAATCAAATAATTGGCCAGAAAAGCAGGTGGGAGGCACCCCTCACTCAGAGAGTGAGGTCCTAATTAAGTAACCACCTGTGGCTTCTTTCCTAGACACCAACTGAGTCGATTGTTCCAGAATGGATCAGTCCAAAGTTTTCATACTACTATATTGGTCTCATTGCACATTCTACAATTTAGCACTAGCAATTATACTGTGCTACAACATGAATATAACACTATCTCATGGCATAAACTAATCATGCATACAAACAACCTAGCTATCTCATAGCATCAAGATAATAGCATGTATTATCATTTGGTTAAAAGGATTAAGGGTGGCTCTGAAACCACTGTTGGGGGAGTCTCCACTCCTACATGGGTTCGGTCCTATTAAAAATAGGGTGACACCCATGTATACCTATCAGAGCATGCATCTCTATACGTCTCCGGATGGAGAGCCACGCTTCGTCACACGATCACGCGTGAGAGTTTTCGAAAATCAGTCACAACTCTTGGACCTTTGCTCTGATACCACTGTTGGGTTTCCCAGTGCCCTAGGGTGCAGCGGAAGATACGGGATTATAATATTTTTTTATAAAACCTATTATATGAAATCCTAATAAGCCAAGATCACCTTAATAGTATAACCAAATAATGTAGAAAATATAATCTTGGTATAGAAGAATACCTATCACGCTATATCCAATATGTCTGAAGATGTCCTAAGGTGCCCAAATGTTCACCCTCCAATGTTGATCCACACAGAAATGGGTTCAAGACTCTAGCTCCACCAAAACTTGATTCTAATTGTTCAATCCTTCCAAAGAATTTAATTGGCTGATTTTCCTTCACTTTCTTCTTCCTTTCTACCTCTAAAACATTCACCAGCCCTTTTGTCCTAAATAAGACCCTCTTGTCTTGGGTTAGGACAAAAGAGAGAGGCTTGTAAGAAAGAAAGGATAAGGGAGAGAGAAGAAGAGGCTTTTTCTTGGATGATCTTTAGAACCCCAAGGCACCTCCTTATTTATAAGAGATGGAGGGATGCATCATAAAGGGATGCATCCCATCCACACACCTCATCATGATGAGGCATGTGCCAAGAGAGGCATCCCATCATGATGGGGTGCTAAGGAGAAGGGTGTATCAACTTTTTTCTCACGTCTCCCTCTTAAATTCTGATGATCCAAGGGCCCAAATGCAGTGAACCAGAGCCAATGATCCAGATCTAGGTACCATCTAATGGTCCAGATCAAGGCATCATCATCCAGGGTGCCATCCAATGGTCCAGAAGCAAGATGCCATCACCGATGGTCCAGATTCAGGCGCTGAGCAACAATCCAGATCTTTCATCCAGAGAGCCATCCAGTGGTCCAGAATAAAATGCCAACCAGTGGACCAGAACCTTCATCCAGGAAGCCATCCAATGGTCCATATGAAGGCGCCAACCAGTGGACCAGATCCTTCATCCAGGGAGCGATCCAATGGTCCAGAAGTGAAGGCCCTATCAAATCCAATCCAATTGGGTTTAACCAACTTAAAGGAAACATTAAACCTAATCAAATCAGGTCTAATTAAAGCCAAATGGGTTTCAACTCTTGGCTAACCCATATTAGGTCATGATTTAATCATATTAGATCAACCTAATCTAAGAATCAGATTCAAATTTAATTTGAATCAGGAGCTAGGGTTTGCAACACGTGCAAGCATGTTCATCTTGCAAACATGATCTAATCCAATTAGACCCTTGATCAATTCCCTTGTGTGTGACCGATTGGATTCCTTATCTTAGCCAGCAGTAGGTGCAGGTGTAAGTTGACCTAACCTGATTAGAATACCTCTAATCCAATTTAGGTTCAATTTAGTGCTAAACCTGACTTAGCAATCAGAACCTTTCCGATGTTTTGATCTAATCAAACTCTTTGATCCGATCAACCCACAAGACAAGATTGACGTCTAGTAATGTATCATGTCTACCCGAAAGATGAGGAATGTATTGGATAAATCCAAACATACCCTTCAGTGGCAAGTTATCGTGCAATTCAATCCCTCAGTCATACTACATCCTGAATAAGTGCATGAGTATGGATCAATATCAAACTCAATCACTTATTCATGTCTCTCTCAATCTTTTATATGATAATTCAAACAATGAAACATTAGAAATTTTTTCTAATATTCATTTTGCTTTGATCAAAGGCTTCTTGAATCATCATAAGATTAGAGTAAGTAGGATGTTACCTTCTCTTACTAGAAGTGACTGATTTCTTGTTGACCTACTCACAACCTTCGTACAAAATCCACCATATCCAGAATACCCCGTACACAACGCAATGTCGTGAATGAAGGTAAACCAAAATATAGGTTCAAGTGCACAAGATACCATGGTGATCTCAGGTCTAAGGATCACTTGCACAACTCCGACTATGAGAACCATCTTTTGACAATTAAGTAAGAATCCATAAGATGTTCTCATGGCTGGTCATTTCAGTGAACTCATTCCTCTAATGAGCACCCACATCTTTGTATTAGTGTCTCACACAAGTGATTGTGAGATCAATCATCCTCTACATTGAGCATACATAAGATGTGCCAGTCTTTCCAGTAATATTGATCTCCGACTCAATATACCAATTTGATTAGGAATATTTTAAATTAGGATTTTAGAATTTTAGGTCTCACTGGTATGATGTCATCATAACCCTAAAACCAATGTCCTAATTTATGGGGTTCATCATCCAATAATAAAACAGATAAGCAGCAAATGATGAAACACAATGCCTTTATTGATATATATCGAGTGTCAAAGTACATGATTTGGAGGATTACAAAGAGAAACTGATAAGTGCTAAATAATGCATAAACTAATATCTTATTCATAACACTTATCATTATTTTAATCCGCATATTTTATAAATTTAACCATAAAAATGTGTTACCTTCACCATTGCATTTTAATAAATTATCAAAGGTAATTCAAGTTTGATTTAATTATTTATTGATTGAGCCTTATGTATGCAGGTCAAGTCAAATCCAATTGAGTGATGCTTAAACCCACACTGCACTTCATCAAATTCTTTTCCTTTCTTCACACGTTCACCCATCAAGTTCTTTTCTCAGCCTTCCCATGTCCATGTCCTCATATTGCAACAAGATAACCTGTTCTCCCATGTCCAAAGAACACATCCAACCGTTCCCTCTTCCCACAAACTCCCAACTCATCTCCCCATCCCGTGAGCATTTCAAACCGAGCCAAACCCTCCGCATGACAAACTCAAATCCTCATCTCCTCCACGTTGATCCTCCCAACGTCTCTCTCATGATATTCTCCTCCGTGAACGTCGCATCCCAGAAACCACTCCCAGCCGTGAACATCATCCCTAGGATTCCCAGCTTTATCCGCGATCTGGCTTCATCCTCCCGAGCTTATCAACACCCATTGATTTCCCATGCATTGGAACAGGGCGAGGATCCTCTCAAAGTCCACCGTCCGCATCACCTTCTCTTGGATCACACCGAGCTTCATGGAATCCCCAGTTCTGGGACCACTTCTAGCTAAATCTAGTCATTCACAGCCTTCCCGTTCATCTCCCAGCGTCCAGCTTCATCTTCCCGAGATCCCAACTGCAAGCGCCCACATCTTCGGCAGTCCAAAGAACAAATCCAAACCTCCACGAACAGAGTACGTCCGCATGGATCCAGGTTCCATCTCCTCCCATGTCCGGATACTCCGTGATCCAACTCCAGCCTCCGAGATCCTCTCAAACCAATCCAGTCGTCCACCCTTCCTCTTGTTCCTGGATAAGCTCCAATCCCCACATCCACTCGCATTCAAGCTTCACGTGTTCTTCCCCTGTTTCGGAATCACGGAACAGCTCCTCCCGCGATGCTTGCCAAACAAATTTCTATCTTTATCCAACCAAATCCAAACACATCCTCCCCTGTCTCGGAAACAGAACAGAGTTCATCCACAACATCCCAGCCAGCAAATCCTCTTCCAAATTCCCCTGTTTCGAAACCAATTCCAACCAATACCCTATTCCGAATCAGCCTCATCATCTTCTTCCCAACGAAAGCTTCCTTATCCCAACTCCATCATTTCGGATTACATCCCTTGTTTCAGCAGAACAGAACCACCAAGCTTCGGCCGTTTCTTCCGTTCTCAACAGCTTAATCTTCCGAATCCATCCAAACAACTTCCCGACTTCAATAATCTCAACATTCCATAAGAACCAGTCTATCAAATTCATTCCAAAAGATCCTCTGTTTTCAGCCATATCCACCGATTTCAAACCTCCCGCATCTCCATCTCGGCTGTAAGCTCAACCTGTCGTCCACGCCATCCCCGGCAACGGCGCCATGTGATAAGTGCTAAATAATGCATAAACT